>NW_027102110.1:0-19763 GCF_035609145.1 Eleutherodactylus coqui
TGATGTCACAATCTAGTAATAACAAAAGATACAATGTAGAACTTCATTATAATTTAGTATAGAACTATATTAGGATGTCATAATGTAATGTAAAACTGCATTAAGATGTCATAATCTATTCATGGTAGGGGATAGTATTTAAAACTCCATTATGATGTCACAAATTAATGTAAAACTGCATTAAGATGTCATAATCTATTCATGGTAGGGGATAGTATTTAAAACTCCATTATGATGTCATAATTAGAGATGAGGGAGCACCAAAATGCTCAGGTGCTCGTTACTCAAGTCGAACTTTCCGCGATGCTCGAGGGTTCGTTTCGAGTAACGAACCCCATTGAAGTCAATGGGCGACCCGAGCATTTTTGTATATCGCCGATGCTCGCTAAGGTTCTCATTTCTGAAAATCTGGGAAATTCAAGAAATTGACACTGAAACGGATAGGGCAGGCGAAGGGCTACATGTAGGGGATAGGATTTACAACTCCATTATGATGTCACAATCTAGTAATAACAGAAGATACTTTGTAGAACTTCATTATAATATAATATAGAACTCCATTATGATGTCATAATGTAAAACTGCATTATGATGTCATAATGTATTTATAGTAGGGGGTAGAATTTACA
This sequence comes from Eleutherodactylus coqui, assembly GCF_035609145.1. Taxonomy (NCBI): domain Eukaryota; kingdom Metazoa; phylum Chordata; class Amphibia; order Anura; family Eleutherodactylidae; genus Eleutherodactylus; species Eleutherodactylus coqui. Next base: position 630 of record NW_027102110.1, read on the forward strand.
ACTGCATTATGATGTCACAATCTAGTAATAACAAAAGATACAATGTAGAACTTCATTATAATTTAGTATAGAACTATATTAGGATGTCATAATGTAATGTAAAACTGCATTAAGATGTCATAATCTATTCATGGTAGGGGATAGTATTTAAAACTCCATTATGATGTCACAAATTAGTAATAACAAAAGATACAACGTACAACTTAATTATAATGTAATATAGAACTCCATTATGATGTCATAATGTAAAACTGCATTATGATGTCATAATCTGTTCATCGTAGGGGATAGAATTTACAACTCCATTATGATGTCACAATCTAGTAATAACAAAAGATGCAACATAATTATAATGTAATATAGAACTCTATTATGATGTCATAATGTAAAACTGCATTATGATGTCATAATGTTTTTATAGTAGGGGATAGAATTTACAACTTCATTATGATGTCGCAATCTAGTAGTAACAAAAGATACAACGTAGAACAACATTATTATGTAATATAGAACGCCATTATGATGTCATAATGTGAAACTGCATTATGATGTAATAATGTATTCATAGTAGGGGATAGGATTTACAACTCCATTATGATGTCAGAATCTAGTAATAGCAAAAGATACAATGTAGAAAAACATTATTATGTAATATAGAACGCCATTATGATGTCATAATGTAAAACTGCATTATGATGTCATAATGTATTTATGGCAGGGGATTGAATTTACAACTCCATTATGATGTCACAATCTAGTAATAACAAAAGATACAATGTAGAACTTCATTATAATGTAGTATAGAACTCCATTATGATGTCATAATGTAAAACTGCTTTATGATGTCATAATTTATTTATAGCAGGTAATATAATTTACAACTCCATTATGATGTCATAATCTAGTAATAACAAAAGATACAATGTAGAACAATATTATTATGTAATATAGAACTCCATTATGATGTCATAATGTAAAACTGCATTATGATGTCATAATGTAATTATAGTAGGGGGTAGAATTTACAACTCCATTATGATGTCACAATCTAGTAATAACAAAAGATACAACGTAAAACTTCATTATAATGTAATATAGAACTCCATTATGATGTCATAATTAGAGATGAGGGAGCACCAAAATGCTCAGGTGCTCGTTACTCAAGTCGAACTTTCCGCGATGCTCGAGGGTTCGTTTCGAGTAACGAACCCCATTGAAGTCAATGGGCGACCCGAGCATTTTTGTATATCGCCGATGCTCGCTAAGGTTCTCATTTCTGAAAATCTGGGAAATTCAAGAAATTGACACTGAAACGGATAGGGCAGGCGAAGGGCTACATGTTGGGCTGCATCTCAAGTTCCCAGGTCCCACTATTAAGCCACAATAGCGGCAAGAGTGGGCCCCCCCCCCCAACAATTTTTTCTTCTGAAAAACCCTCATTAGCAAGGCATACCTCAGCTAAGCACCACACTACCTCCAACAAGGCACAATCACTGCCTGCATGACACTCCGCTGCCACTTCTCCTGGGTTACATGCTGCCCAACCCCCCCCCTTCCCCCCCGCACGACCCAGTGTCCACAGCGCACACCAAAGTGTCCTTGCGCAGCCTTCAGCTGCCCTCATGCCACACACTGGCCTCATAGCCACACCACCCTCATGTCTATTTATAAGTGCGTCTGCCATGAGGAGGAACCGGAGGCACACACTGCAGAGGGTTAGCAGGGCCAGGCAGCGACCCTCTTTAAAAGGGGCGGGGCGATAGCCCACAATGCTGTACAGAAGCAATGAGAACTCCAATCCTGTGCCACCTCCGTCAGGAGCTGCAAACGTGGGCATAGCAATGGGGAATCCATGTGCCACACAGTATTCATTCTGTCAAGGTGTCGCATAGCTCAATCCACACTGCAAGGGGAAAGCAGTCAGCGCTCTGCCCCCTACCCAAGTCAGTCAGTGCCTTTGTGCCAGACAGGTCAAACACCACAATGGGAACTAAGTTTGCACCAACAGCATAGGTGGGTCCTAGGAAACCCAAGACATGAACAAAAAATTGATCTGAGCGGCCAAACATGGCATAGGCCTCGGCCCACACATTCAGCAATCCTAGGCTGGAAGCGGACTTTCACTGCACCCAGGACATAGGCCTCTGCACAAACCATCAGCAATCGCGTGCCTACAGCGGACTCCAATGCTAGCGTAGTAGCATAAAAGCACTATCCGTACAAGAAAGACAGATCTACCAATCTCAAAACATTTTGCTGAATTTCACCATACAATCAGTCAGCTCAAATTTAGGGTCATTGACTCTGTTGCCCCACTGCCTCAAGGTGGGGACCGGGAGGGAATCCTTAAATGTAAAGAGATCCGTTGGATACACGAACTTGATACCCTTTCCCCCAAGGGTCTTAATATAGAGTATCCCATTATGTCCTGTATATAAATAGGTCCAGTTGATAGTCATGTGTCAGACTAATGTGCACTTTCTCTATCTGCAAATTATGTATACATAATCTCATCTACGGTATTTGATTTTAATTACCTTTTATTTTATGTTACAGATACCTGTTTGATGCATGTGCTCCGGACTCCTTGTTGTTCCATTACTTGTTGTTTGGCTTCCAGTATAAACTCCCCCCCCCCCCAAAAAAAAATATTTTGTGCATTAATGTGTGCTAATGTGCATAATAAATAAATATGATATCATTCTATGTATTGGCTGCTTTATGAGGTATCACTATAGGTTATGATAATAGAGGGAGCTGTACTCTAATTGTTGGACCCATGAGTCATATGTATGAGATATGAACTATGATTAAAGACATATTGCTGTGAGATATGGTAGATTATTGATTATTAATATATTAGGGTTATTACCCAAGATTATTTATATTTTGACATTTATTTCAATAATGGACATCATTTTCTCCATATCTCACTCTCCAATAAAAAGTTTGTTGCTAAATCAACATACAGATATATGAGGCTGATCAATATTACCATTATTGTTTAATGTTGCTGTGGAATATATATATATATGTGTATATATGTATATATATATATATATGTGTATATGTATATGTGTGTGTATGTATGTATGTATGTATGTATGTATGTATGTATATATATATATATATATATATATAATATGGATTTGTTGTGTTGGAGCTAGTTTTCCCTATAAGACTACCTATAAACAGCATCTTATTTATAATTAATACTGTTTGCCACTACATATAGTCTTCTCCGTGGACCAGCGATACTTCTATTGCTATTAGAGCAGTGGAACTGCTAGCGCATGCGCACTTAACTTCTGAAGTCTCTTTTACTAAATAGAGTCCAATAGTTATATCAGCGGCATCGCAGGACTCCAGGCGCATGCGCGATCAGTCCCTCAAGATTCCTCTTGCTCTTCTAAATCTCGCGATAGTGGCTAAATCATGCACAGGCGCACTCGTTCAGATGACAAACCGGAAGCATCGGGAGCCATGGAGGACGTGAGCACATGCGAATTAGGTACTGTTCAGCTGTTACATGTGGGATTTTAATTGTTGTTTCACTATATATAGTCTGTAACTAAGGGTGTATTTGTACTTGACAAAGATCACTGTGTTGATCGAAACGTCGTATGTGTGTGGAGGAATAAAGGAAGAAGTTTTACTGCATCGCTGTCTGCTGCCACAGTATTTTCCTTCTTGATTGCGCTAATGATTGCAGCATCACCGCTCACCATCTGGGTAGACTCCTCAAAGTTTCCAAGGACCTGGCAGATGTCTGCCAACCAGGCCCACTCTTCTGTAAAGAATTGAGGAGGCTGACTCCCACTACGCCGCCCATGTTGGAGTTGGTATTCCACTATAGCTCTACGCTGCTCATAGAGCCTGGCCAACATGTGAAGCATAGAGTTCCACCGTGTGGGCACGTCGCACAGCAGTCAGTGCACTGGCAGATTAAACCGATGTTGCAGGGTCCGCAGGGTGGCAGCGTCCGTGTTGGACTTGCGGAAATGTGCGCTGAGCCAGCGCACCTTTCCGAGCAGGTCTGACAAGCGTGGGTAGCTTTTCAGAAACCGCTGAACCACCAAATTAAAGACGTGGGCCAGGCATGGCACGTGCGTGAGGCTGCAGAGCCGCCACCAGGTTACGGCCGTTGTCACACACGACCATGCCCGGTTGGAGGCTCAGTGGCGAAAGCCAGCGGTCGGTCTGCTCTCAGACCCTGCAGCAGTTCGTGGGCCATGTGCCTCTTCTCTCCTAAGCTGAGTAGTTTCAGCACGGCCTGCTGACGCTTGCCCACCGCTGTGCTGCCACGCCACGCGACACCGACTGCTGGCGACATGCTGCTGCTGACACATCTTGATTGTGAGACAGAGGTTGCGTAGGAGGAGGAGGAGGAGGAGGAGGGTGGTTTAGTGGAGGAAGCATACACCACCGCAGATACCACCACTGAGCTGGGGCCCGCAATTCTGGGGGTGGGTAGGACGTGAGCGGTCCCAGGCTCTGACTCGGTCCCAGCCTCCACTAAATTCACCCAATGTGCCGTCAGGGAGATATAGTTGCCCTCTCCGCCTGTGCTTGTCCACGTGTCCGTTGTTACGTGGACCTTGGCAGTAACCGCGTTGGTGAGGGTGCGTACAATGTTGCGGGAGACGTGGTCGTGCAGGGCTGGGACGGCACATCGGGAAAAGTAGTGGCGACTGGGAACCGAGTAGCGCGGGGCCGCCGCCGCCATCATGTTTTTGAAAGCCTCCGTTTCCACAAGCCTATACGGCAGCATCTCCAGGCTGATCAATTTGGCTATGTGCACGACGGCGTACTTGCGTTCAAACAGTTGCGCTAGCGACGGCTGGACGCTGCGCTGAGAGACATTGCTGGATGGGGCCGAGGACAGCGGAGGTGAGCATGTGGGTGCAGGCCAGGAGACGGTCGTGCCTGTGTCCTGAGAGGGGGGTTGGATCTCAGTGGCAGGTTGGGGCACAGGGGGAGAGGCAGTGGTGCAAACCAGAGGCTTGCACCACTGAATGACATCACTGAATGACATCATTGAATGGCTGTGATTGGTTAATCGGGCACTGGCTGATGCAGTGCTCCTCGGATACATGGAATACAGCAGCAACCACAGAGTACTAGAATGGAGGCAAATACTGACACAGAGACTAGTGTGGAGTATATGACTTGTGACCAGTGTCCGAACAAGCTTTCAACCAGTCCCTGAATGGATCGTCTATGCCAGAGTTATCAGCTAGTTCATTTTATTATGCATTTACCCCTTCCAGTGCTCAGGTATCATCTGGTGCCGTGTTATTAGGAATGAAAGTACAACAATATCCTCCAATCATTTTACAAACTTCTCCTTTTTCTGCTAGAAACATATCAAGAGCCATTCTATTTTGCCATGTAATAAGTAAGGTATGTCCTAGTTGTTCCTCTAGGCCCCTAATTGCATCTCTTGTATAATTAACAAATCTCTGTTGGTTATAGTATGTGTAATTAATCCAGTCTACATTTTTATCCACTGTTGCCCACCATGCAAGAAGAGACTCAAACCCGCTGCAGCCATCTGATTTCTTGCCCTATACTCGTTCAGTACCCCCCTTAGGACCCCTGATGGCGTCAAAGGAACCTTTGGGAGAGGAATTCCTAGTTTTCCGGACACGGCCCTTGCTGTTGCCCTCGGAGGTCATGAGGTGCACAGGCATTATCAGTTGTACCAAAGCACAATCCCGTTAGGGCCTGTACCTGGCACCTGTTCTAGGTACCTGTGACCACACAACCATCACACGTCTGCGTGTGCTCTTTGTAGCTCAGGCCATATCCCAGAAAACAGTGTGCCTCCATGGTTCTCCTCTCCATATAGTGTCCCTCAGGCAGTCTCCCGTAGTCTGCCTTGGTCCCATTACCAGGTAGCGCAAAGCAAGTATAACCCCAGGATCAGAGACAACAGCAGGTCCTTGCCCACAGGTGGAAACAGCAAACTCAATGTATAACATGGATCGCTTATCTGTGGGGTGTAGGTACAGTTAAGAAGCTTAATCCCACATTTTACGGTCATCACGGCTTGAAGACTTGTCATTACCTTTTTTTTTTATTCTTTATTTTTCAGATTATAACTTGATTACAGTTTACATAGTGTTCATTGCGCACCGTCACACCAACTTTATGAACATTACCATACCAAAGAATTAGAACAGTTTTTCTTTGTTGTGAATAAAAGGAAGACTTAACTTATTGCAACATTCAAGACTCGTTGTCCTTCTGTTCGTCATCTGTGTTTCTTTTCTTTCTATATTATATAAACTAACATGACCAATTAGACAGACGTGACACAAGGGGGATTAACCAGGGGGACACATTTAGGGGAAAAATAAAATAAAACTCAACCATTAAGTTGCGTGGAGTATAGCTATGTGGTCAGGTTTCGCTTTTGTCGTTTAGTGATCCATTAACGAGCGATATTCCTCAGATTCCTGGAACACCATCCAGTGATACCATATGTTCCTGAAGCTTTCCTGTGTGCCCCTTAGTGCCGCAGTGAAGTCCTCCATCTCCATGATCCTCCTTACTGTATTGAGCCATAGAGCCATTGTTGGTGAGGTTGTCTGTCTCCAAAGTTTAGGAATGCATGATCTTGCCGCACTCACTAGAAAACGTACTATAGATTCTTTGTAGGTCGCCAGTGGTATATCGCTGTGATGCAGGAGGAAGAAGGCCGGGGATTTTGGCAGGGGGTAGTGGGTGAATCTAGATGCTATCTGCCACACCTCTGATCAAAAAGCTCGCCAGGACCGAGCAGTCCCAAAAGACATGTAACATTGTCCCTTGCTCCGCCCCGCATCTCCAACATGTGGGGGGGACTGTCGGGAATATTCTATGCAAGTGGGAGGGCACCCTATACCACCTGGTGAGAACCTTGTATCCAGATTCTTGTATTTTGCTCAATATTGAAACCGAGTGTGTGATGATGAAAATTCTATCTCTTTCCTCCGGTGTAAGTGTGACTCCCAACTCTTCTTCCCATTTATTCATGTACTTAGGTGGTGAGGCCTCAGGTTGTGTGTTTAGTATGTTGTACATTTTGGATAGCGTATGCCTGAGGGTCCCTTCTCCCTACAGATGACTTCAAATTGTGTTTTTGGGCAGGCAAAAGTAGTGGGGCGGGGTAGCGTAGATAGAAAGTGTCTTACTTGTAATGCCTGCCATAATGGGAGTTGGGGTGAGTCCGTATTCCCTCTGAGCATTTCCAGTGGGAGCCACTGGCCTTCTTGCATAAAATGTTCTGCCCGGAATCTGCCTTCGGTAATCCTTGCACGGAATACTTTGTTCTCATTGCCTGGGGGAAATCTCGGGTTACCCAGAACCGGGAACATGGGTGAGGGCCTGGGAGAAATGTCTTTCCTGGCTAGTACTTTGATGGCGATCCCTAGCGTGGGGCCGATTGTAGGATGGAGTGCTAGTTCTGTGGGGGCTTGTCCCTCAGACCATGGGAGAGCTACTAACGGCGCCAGGGCTGCTGTTTGTTCTGTTGCTATCCACTGTTTAAGGGCTGCATGCCGGTGCCAGTCCACCATGCGTACTAAGTGTACTGCCTGGTGGTATTTTACGTAATCTAGTAGTCCCATGCCCCCCTCGCTTTTCGGCCGAGATAAAGTGTCTCTTGCTATCCGTGGGGCCTTTCCTGCCCATATGAATGTGGACGTGAGTGATTGTAAATGCTGGACGAAGAGCCTTGGCACTTGTATGGGAAGGGCCTGAAGTAGGTATAGTATACTGGGGAGTATATTAATTTTGATTATTGCTCCCCTGCCGAACCAAGAGAAAGTCCCTTTGGTCCAAGAGTTGAGGTCTTGTCGAATTTCGCTTAAGAGTGCTGGAAAGTAGGCGGGGTATAGGTCCTCAATGTTTGGCGTTAGCTTGGTCCCCAAGTATTGAATGTGATTCTTTTCCCACTGAAATGAGAACGAGTCCTTTAATTCCTCCACAAAATGTTGTGGGAGAGAGATGTTAAGAGCTGCTGACTTATGATAGTTTATTTTAAAGTTTGATATTTTGGAATAGTGGTTAATTTCTGCCAATAGGTTTGGTAAGGAGATTCGTGGGTTGGAGATAAAGAACAGGAGGTCGTCCGCATATGCGGCGATCTTATATTCTTCCTCCCCCACCGTGATCCCTTTAACGTTTGGGTTATTAAGTATTTGTGACAACAGTGGCTCCAGGCATATTATAAAGATCAGTGGCGATAGAGGGCAGCCCTGCCTTGTACCATTTGAAATGGAAAATGGCTTTGAAAGCTGGCTGTTTACTCTAACGGACGCGGATGGGCTGGAATATAGGCCTGTAATCCAGTGTAACATGTTAGGGCCCATACCCACGTGGGTAATTGTCGCAAATAGGAAGTCCCACTCCACCCTGTCAAATGCCTTTTCTGCATCTGTGGATAAAAGGCATATCGATTTGGAGAGTCTGTGCGCCTGGTGTATTAGGTTAATGGCTTTGGTTGTGTTGTCCCTTGCCTCTCTTAATGGGACGAAGCCGACTTGGTCTTTGTGTATTGTTACATAAGTAGGGGGAGATCCTATTTGCCAGAATTTTAGAAAATAATTTCAGGTCTGCGTTAAGTAAAGAGATGGGGCGGTAGCTCTGGCATTGCGCTGGGTCCTTCCCTTCTTTAGGGATGACCGCTATGTGTGCTGTTAGGGTATCTCTAGGTATTTTGTTTCCGGATGTTATGGAATTGAAGGCTTGGATGAAGTGGGGTGTAAGTGTTTCTGCGAATTTCTTATAATATGATAGGGTTAGCCCATCTGGACCTGGCGCTTTCCCTGTCTGAGAGTCTGTCAGCGCTTCTGCTAGCTCAGTCGGGGATATTGGGGCCTCCATCAGTTCTATGGCCTCCTTTGGGAATCTGCGAATGTTTGATCATTGTAGGCATTCGTGGATCCTAGCTTTCTTGTGTTCTCTGGCTTGCTCGGACTGTGGTGGAGATTGGTTATATAAAGAGTAGTAATATTGCCAAAACGCTTCTGTGATTTGTTCGGGAAGATGTAGTGTGTGGCCTTCGGAGTTCTTAATGTGTAGAACGTAGGCCCTAGCTCTTGCTGCGCGGAGGGCCCGGGCCAATATGCAGCTCGGTTTGTCTCCAAATTCAAAGAAATGACGTCTACATTTCGTCAGGCTCACTTTTGCCTTTCCCAGACAGTGGGAACGGACCTGCTCCTTCAACCGTAGTAATTCTGTTCCCTTCTCTCTGTCTAGTGTCGATTTGTGGGAGGACTCTAGTGCCTGGATCTGATCTAGGAGTCCCCTGAGATGTGCGCTACGTTCCTTTTTAATGCGTGAGCCAAGGCCTACACAGAAACCCCGTATCACGCACTTGTGTGCTTTCCATACCGTTAGTGGGTCAACCTCTGGAGTGACTTTGTGTTCAAAGTATTTCCTTAATGTTGTGCGGATTTCGTCTGAGTTCGCCGTGTATTGAATATCCAATGCCATATTCTATTGTGCAGGGTAGGTAATTTCAGCGCTAGTATGATCATTGCGTGGTCTGAAAATGTGATGGTGTCTATTGTAGCCGAGACTAGATTCGCTAGGGATGAGAGTTGGAGGAGGAAAAAATCGATTCTGGAGTATGAGTTGTGTGGTTGGGAAAAGAACGTGTAGTCCTTTGTGGTGGGGTGTAAGGTTCTCCAGGCGTCTTCCAACTGATACTTGTGTAATGTATTTTTGATCCTGCGGTACGCTGACCTGGGAAGGTTACCGCTGCCTTTAGATGTGTCTATTCTTGGGTCCAACGGCATGTTAAAATCTCCTCCCAGGACCAGGGTGCCCTCCTGAAATTCCTCCAGCTCCTCCAGGATCTCCTCTAAGAAGGACACCTGGTTGGAGTTGGGTGAATAGATGGCCGCTAGTGTGATTTGTGTGCCAGTGAGTTTCCCCTTGAGGAAAATATATCTACCTCCCGGATCACAGCGGACCTCTTCCTGCTCCCATGGGACGGAGTTGGCGATAAGGATGGAGACCCCTTTGGACTTGGATTCCGCATTTGTGCTGTGGTAGGTGTTTGGAAATCTGTCGTTTGCAAATCTGGGGCTTTTGTTCGTGCGGAAGTGGGTCTCCTAGATAAAGGCCACATGTACTCTTCTTTTCCAGAGGAGGTGGAGGATGGAGGACCTCTTCTCTGGCACGTTCAGTTCCTGCGCATTAATGGAGATTATGGAGAGGTTAGCGGAGCCTGACATTGCGAAAGAGAGAAGATCAGGTTGCAAAAAGAAGGGGTAGTGAAAGCACCAAGTTGAGAATCAGGAAAGATATAGAGAGAGAGGGGGAAGGAGAGGGGAGAGTGGAAGAAGAAGAGAAAAAAAAAGAGGAGGGGGGATGGACACTTACACGACACACAAGGAAAACTAATCCGGGACAAACACAACTAAGGCTAGCCCGGTGGCTAGCAACTATATTTTAGTCAGGGAGCCTGTTTCCCCCCCTCAAAAAAGGGGTTAAGCCAGGCCCCCTGATGCCCTACTGGAGGTAACGTGGAAGTGCACTTACTGTTAAGGCCGCTGTCTAACTCGGAGATCAGATAACAAGGAAAACGACCACCGATTCCGTATCTGTTCCTCTATAACCTTCTTACTCGGAACTTGCGGGATGCCACTATCATTAGAAGTAGTACTGTGGGAAAAAAACAAGAGGAAGCAAAGAGACAAAATTAGACAGCTTTCAGCCCGTCCGGCGGGTAAGAGACTGGGGAACGCGCCGCCGTCATTCGTAGGGTATCTGCTGGCGGGGCACAATAAGTCTCGATTTCTTTGATTGGTTGTTAGTCTCGGTCCCTGCTGCCTTGCCGGTTGGAAAGGTTCCCTGGGTCCTTCGCGGGTCACGGGTTGCTCTGTGCCGTGTCCATGGGCATAGTCCAGTCTGGAATGGGCACCGCCAGGACTTCTAGGAACCTGAAAGCTCTGTCCAGGTCTGTGGGTGATCTGACGGTGTACAGGCGGCCTCGCTTGTGTAATATTAAATGAAAGGGGTGGCCCCATTTGTAGGTCGCGTCCGCCTGGCGTGCTGCGTCCACAAGTGGTCTTATCAGTCACCGACTATTGAGGGTCAGTCTGGAGACATCTGGTAAGATAGTAATTTCCACTCCGTTAAAGTTAACTGGACCTCTTTCCCATGCCATGCGTTGGATTTCCTCCTTTTGTCTGTAAAAGTGCACTCGGCAGATGACATCCCTTGGCAGATTGGGGTTCCTTGTTCTCCCGCCCATCATTCTGTGGACCCTGTCCAGCTCTATTGTCCTGTCTTCCGGACGGCGTAGTAGCTTGTTGAAGACGGTTGTTACACACTCATAGAGCGCTTCTGGCGCCTCTCAGCTTTAGGTTGTTGCAGCGGCCTCTGTTTTCGACGTCGTCGAGGTGGAAAGTTAACTCACTGAGCTGTTTCTGCTGTTTTTCTATGAAGCTTGTTAGCTGTTGAAAGTCCATATAGGAGACCTCGGGGTTCTCTTCTAGCGCCATCACCCGTTCTGTAAAGGCCTGTACTGAGTGGTTAACTGCCGCGATGGCCCTCTCGTGTTTCTCTTCTATACATCGTATCTGCATCTCTAAGTCTGTTTTGGTCGGTAGGGCACGTATAATGACCCAGAGTGCTTGTAGTGTTTGGGAATCGTCTGCAGGTGGCGCTGTATGATTGCCAGGAGCTTCTGTTTCGGGAAATTACTGGGAGCTGTAGTCATGGAAGGTATTTATATCTCTGCTGTTGTCTCTCTGTTGAGAAGGAGGTCGGGCGATAGGGATAGGATTATCTCCCTGCATTACCCCGCTCTTGCTTGGGTTGTCCTTCCGGGGAGGGGTATGGTCTGCATCAGGTCCCTTTCTGCCACCCTTTGCGTTAGGGCTGTGTCCCTGGCTGGGGGTTTCATGGGATTCATTACCAATTGTGTAGAGTGTGGGTACAGTGGAATGTCTCGCTGGTGACCTCGGGGTCTCTGCCCTATTCCCCCTCCCATCCTGTTCAGGGTGTTGGGCTCTGTTTGGTGGTGAGGTACCTGGGTTCTTGGTCCACTGCTCCCTTAGTCCTTCTTGCTGCCCCTGCTCCGTGTTGGTGTGGAGCTGCGCTGCTCCTCCGGCATTTGAAGGTGGTGCTTCTGCACCCTGTACTGGCTGCCCGCTCTTTTCTGTCTGTAGCCCCTGGGTCTAGTCGGCAGGGGATTTTCTCCTTCCCTCAGGGTATGGCTCTGCTCCGCTGTTGTATGGGCTTCTCTCTCTGCCCTGGCGGTGTGCCAGCATGGGGCTCTCCTGCCTTCACCTGGCCTGTGGATAGGGTTGCTGGATCTCCACTCTGCTTCAGCGCGGGCTTGTCGCGCTGACCCAGTGCCATGTTGGAGAGCCGTCTTCCCGCTCCGGCGGCGTGTGTTCCGTGCAGGAACCGACTTATAGGGGATCCCTGGATCTGTGGCTGGTCTGCCTTCCTCTTCCCCACTCTAGTCATCATCGGGTATGGGCTATTTTCTTTGTTTTCTGGTTTTCTGAGAGTCAGTGGCAGCGGAGCTCTGAGATGTGCGGCCTCCCTCTCCTATGCCAAGCCACGCCCCCCATGCCACTTGTCATTAACTTTTATCTATCGTACAGTCATGTCTTTCTATCTCATATAATTATTAATAACATATAATTCTCTATACACTTAACCGCTTAATCCTCCAACCTTAACAACCCCCCCTCAGGAATTTCTCTTATCAAGGAGAGGTGATGGAGTAAGATAAACAAAGCTTTAACTGTTTTAGACTCCTACAGCTAACTGCAGTATCCTTGGAATATTTTTCCCTTAATAGGAACACTCAGGTCTCACATTATTAACAACTTAATTATTATTATTTTTTCTTACATGACATTATCACATTGAAAACACCATTTAACAATCAAACGCACTGCAAACCAATTACAGAACTAACATGTACACAAATAACAGCAAGAATGTATGTTCCCTATTCACACAAGTTTATATTAAACTTAATTCCTGATCATCTTCATTACAAGTCTATTCATTTCAAGCAAGCAGAGCATCGCTCTCAGACTACTACGTTAGAGAGTCAGTCACACACTCCCCCCTCCCTTCTTCTCACTAAACTCTAAAGCTGAAAGGTGAGGGTGAAAGTGAAACAAGCATTCCAATGTAACAGATGATTTAACCATTTGTGAGCTAACCCCACCACACAGAGCCAGCACTCAAGCCATTGTTTGTCAACTTCATTTAATACTACTGTAAACTTTCATTCCTTCACTGTCTTACCCCAGGACTATCTGCATCATGTAATCATCTCTGCTGTCCTGCTGCCTACTATCTCTGATCCTTGTCAGCACTACCGTCATCCATAGCAACCTGTCCCCTCACTACCTGACACTTATCTGAAGGAGACCATACATATTCCTCTGCTACGACTAAATATCCCACAGTATCATACTGACCCTATCTTATAACCCATATCACAGTTATAGACTAAAATGTATATACTTTAATGGAAATTTAACTTAAAAACATGAATGGGCTCACACACATGCGTATCGCATGGACGAACAAAACAACCACACAAAAACACAAAGGTCGCCTCTTCCTTATCTCAGGAAACTTATGGAGGCTAGAAAAATCAATATTGATAAAGGACTACTAATGTTATGTCCTCTATTTTTTATTTATATCACATAGGAGGTAAGAGGAAGGCTCTATCTGCTGTAGGGCGCCTGTAAGTATAATGCCCCCCGCAGAGTATTTTAGGTAGGGAACCTCTTCCTAACAAAAATTCGCCCCTCTGTGATTACAGTATAGCGCTTAGCGCATGACGAGATGGTTCAAATAGGAGAAACTCCAAGAGAACTAGACCCTTATGCGCAAGAATTACGGCGCAGACCAGGGTTATTCAATTGCAGTATGCTCGGCTCAACGCGTTTCCCCACACGAATGTGGTTCATCAGGAGCACAAATATTTTGAAGAAAGAATGATAAATCAGGATGATAACTGATTCTGCTTTTTGTTGTTTTTTCGTGATAAATAGATATTTTAAAATATTAGAACAGGGTGGCTTGGGAAAGCGCAATTTATGTGCTCGATCATATATAGACTGGATCACAGCATCTGATTTATTCAGGACAATTTCGAGCACTAAATCGCCATGGCGTGTCTCTATAGCCAAGTTCTTGGGAAATCCACACAATGGATAGCTATAGTGACAAATAACAGTACAGCTAGGGCTGAATGCGATTCACCACAAAAAGCCCACAAGTAGATCTTGCCCAGAACTAGGTATTGATTGCCGCAGGCAAAAGAAGTTGTTGCAGAGATAAATGCAACAGCCCCAAAAAGGCTAATAAGCCCTAGAGATTTTTTGACCCTTATTTGGTGTATTAGCTGCAGATGGTGCAGCCAGTTTCAAGAGTCAGCAGCTCATGAACAGCAAATAGTTGTTGCAGAGATAAATGCAACAGCCCCAAAAAGGCTAATAAGCCCTAGAGATTTTTTGACCCTTATTTGGTGTATTAGCTGCAGATGGTGCAGCCAATTTCAAGAGTCAGCAGCTCATGAGCAGCAAATGGTTGTTGCAGAGATAAATGCAACAGCCCCAAAAAGGCTAATAAGCCCTAGAGATTTTTTGACCCTTATTTGGTGTATTAGCTGCAGATGGTGCAGCCAATTTCAAGAGTCAGCAGCTCATGAGCAGCAAATGGTTGTTGCAGAGATAAATGCAACAGCCCCAAAAAGGCTAATAAGCCCTAGAGATTTTTTTGCTGTTCATGAGCTGCTGACTCTTGAAACTGGCTGCACCATCTGCAGCTAATACACCAAATAAGGGTCAAAAAATCTCTAGGGCTTATTAGCCTTTTTGGGGCTGTTGCATTTATCTCTGCAACAACTTCTTTTGCCTGCGGCAATCAATACCTAGTTCTGGGCAAGATCTACTTGTGGGCTTTTTATGGTGAATCGCATTCAGCCCTAGCTGTACTGTTATTTGTCACTATAGCTATCCATTGTGTGGATTTCCCAAGAACTTGGCTATAGAGACACGCCATGGCGATTTAGTGCTCGAAATTGTCCTGAATAAATCAGATGCTGTGATCCAGTCTATATATGATCGAGCACATAAATTGCGCTTTCCCAAGCCACCCTGTTCTAATATTTTAAAATATCTATTTATCACGAAAAAACAACAAAAAGCAGAATCAGTTATCATCCTGATTTATCATTCTTTCTTCAAAATATTTGTGCTCCTGATGAACCACATTCGTGTGGGGAAACGCGTTGAGCCGAGCATACTGCAATTGAATAACCCTGGTCTGCGCCGTAATTCTTGCGCATAAGGGTCTAGTTCTCTTGGAGTTTCTCCTATTTGAACCATCTCGTCATGCGCTAAGCGCTATACTGTAATCACAGAGGGGCGAATTTTTGTTAGGAAGAGGTTCCCTACCTAAAATACTCTGCGGGGGGCATTATACTTACAGGCGCCCTACAGCAGATAGAGCCTTCCTCTTACCTCCTATGTGATATAAATAAAAAATAGAGGACATAACATTAGTAGTCCTTTATCAATATTGATTTTTCTAGCCTCCATAAGTTTCCTGAGATAAGGAAGAGGCGACCTTTGTGTTTTTGTGTGGTTGTTTTGTTCGTCCATGCGATACGCATGTGTGTGAGCCCATTCATGTTTTTAAGTTAAATTTCCATTAAAGTATATACATTTTAGTCTATAACTGTGATAAGGGCCAAATAATTTAGTCTATAGACTTTTTCCGTCTCTGTGACAAGTATCTTATAACCCACACTTAATAAGGTAGACTACATATCATCAACACACAGAGGACAGTGATGGAGGGTTCTTACTATTCCTGCACAAGTCAAAGAAGGCACTAATCACTAGTGTTGTGTACTACAATCAGTGCAAGCATTGGGATGCTAGGTAAAAGGTACATCTATGGGAGGTGTGAAGCCAAGGTGGCGCCTGGGCGACAGCCGAGGGTATTGCAGCAGGTACTAAAATGGCCGCAGGCCATGACTAGCACTAAAATGGCCACCAGGGATGTGGCCTGACTAAGAGTACTATCAAGCCAGGCAAGCATCTAGCCACGCCTTATTCCTTTGTGTACAATGCCAACAAGTCCCTCATCTGACACATATCTATAATAATCTTTATGTGTATAGCGCCAACATTTCCACAGTGTTTACATAGACAGGGGGAATACAGAAAGACAAAAGTACAAAAAATACAGAACCACGGATACATAGTAATCAGCTGATGGAAACAATAGGGGTGAGGGTTCTGCTCCATCGAGCTTACACAAGTAATGGGGTGATACAGAAGGTAAAGGGGCTGGAGATGTGCACAGTATAGCGGGGTGGAGAGTGAGGGATGCTATATACAGACAATGGTCAGAGCTCTTCCACCATTCCCCCATCGTGTAGGATCGGGTAATATGATGATGACCTCTGACAATTTCAGGGCTGTCATCAATAGCGTTCCCCAGACTCACCAATACACCGAAAAGAAATGTTATTCCTGTTATTTTTGTCCTTACCGAGGAGGCCCATGGGGAAAGGGTGTGGATTTCTTCACCGAGTTGAGATGGAGACCACCTAATGTGCCCCCCCCCACCCCCTGTAATGGGCTAAACTAGACCCCCTCAGCACACTGTCCCTGCTCTGCCTGTGTTACCTTTTTACAGTGAGAATGGTGAATCCAGGTCTGCCATTCAGCAATCTTTATTGCAGCAGGAGTGGTCAGGAGTACCTGGTAAGGTCTTTCTCACTTTGGGGTCTTCCAGTTCTTTTTCTTTATCCCCTTGATGAGGACCCAATCACCTGGTATTATTTCCCTTAGTAATGCTTTAGCCACTGAGGCTTCATGCGACTGACCTGTGAGAAACACTTCTATCCACTTGGCTAAAGCATCTATAATAACTAGGCAGTATTTCTTACCTTCACATTTGTTTAATTCTATGTAGTCCATACAAATGTGTTGGAGGGGATACTGAGGTGTAGGACAGCATCCCCTCCATGGTCTTGTATTATTTGTGCTAAACACAAGGCACAAGGGAATATAAGATAAACAAAAATTTTTAGAGTAGTTTGTAAACGCATAGGCTGTGAATACTTTCGATATGAGTGCTACCATCCCCCCTGTTGAGAAATGACACAGGCCATGGCTCAAATTTGCTGCATATCTGAAGAACGATTTAGGTAAGATAGTTTTTTTTCCTTCTGCGGAGATGTCCAACCCATCTACAAAGAGTGTATTCAGCATCTACAAGAGATACATCCTGCAGATCTGGTCTGGGTAACACCTTATGTGCCATCTCTCCTAGACAGTTGTATGGAGGACCGTCTGAAGAAATAGGCAGTAAGGTAGATGGATGGAGCGTAGTACATCCCTCAGTTGTCAGGTGTGGCTGTGAGAGCAGTAGTGTCATGTAGGAGGGATGTCTGGAAGGACAAAGATATGAGTATAACCAACTGCGTGCGGTACACAGTGTGAGTGGCGGAACAGCACTATAGTGGCAGGTCTGACTGCTTCAGCTGCCGCTGCTACCGCTTGTACACAGGGTGGGAGCGCTCGGCCACTGGATCTAGTCTGCAGGAGTAGTATGCCAGCGATCTGTTTCCCACTGTGTGCCTGAGTTAACACAGAGGTCATATATCCTTCCCTTGAGTCAACAGCACAAAGAGCTTGCTGTAGTTCAGCAGCCCCCAAGACTGATGTGCCCACCAGAGTCTGTTTTAACCTGACAAAGGCTTCCTCAGAGGGTGCATCCCACTGGATCCTGTCAGCTGCAGAAAGAGGTTCATCATAGATGAGTCTGGTAAGAGGTGCTGTCAGGGATGCATAATTTAGGATCCAGGCTCTGCAGACGTTTGTCATTCCCAAAAAGGACAGAATTTGCTCGTGGTTTTGGGACTTCCAGAATTGCTTGCCTACCTTCATCTGACAGGTTATACCCCAGATATTTAACTGTTTGCTGACAGTATTGGAGTTTCTACCTGTTTACTTTATGGCCTTGCTTATAAAGAAACCTCAAGGGTTCGACTGTGTCCCCCCACAATTCGCTCCACTGTCTGCTGCTAGCTACCAACATACAGTAGTAGCCCAGTTCCAGCATCCTAGAGGTAGTCAGCTAAGTTTGCTGACATAGCCTGGGAGAAAATTGTTGGAGATTCACAGCAGCCCTGAGGTACTCTGGTGAAGGTGTACCTAATTTTATCATAATATCTTATCTCAACCATTTTACTGGACATATTTAAGACTATATAATCTGACATTTCACAGGCTTATTTGTCTCTAGGTCTGTTATAACTGGTTCAGAGAGGGATTCCCTGTGGGTCCGTCCATTAACCCCTTTTACCATGATATGACTATTACTACATTTTACATTGGGTATATATTGGGATGTATTAATGCCCTGGTGGCTCCTGAGCCCACCAGGAAAGTAATCATCAGCCCATTCACCTGGAGATCTATCTCAGGCAGTAGAAATTGCCAAGAGATCCTCCAAGTGTTGTACATCCATCCCTCTTAGTCATTTTTCCCCAAGGTGCCTGTGAGCATTGTTTCTCTGGGCATCCTCAGGCAAAATCACCAGATTTCCAATCATTCAAACACACATTTAAATCCCCGAGCTGTATCCCACCTCTGCTTCTTCCTTTGCCTCTACTTTCACATCCTCTCGCTGTCCAATGACCTCTCTGACTTTCTTGAACCGTCGTGTCACATTCTTCTCCCTGTATAAAAACTCTCACTTTCCCAACCTTTTCTTTGTAAAACTTTTCTGCATGTTTTGCATATTCCAAAACATCCTGCAATGATCCCATCCTAAGGGTAATCATGTATCTCATTGTGGTGGAAGCCCAGTATATATCTATATGGATCGGTGGGCCTTGGCAGTAGACAGTTGTCAATTTAACATTCTGTATACATATTTGCTTTCTGTCTTGCTACAAATATAATGTTCTTACAGTTATGCAATAGGTACTTCCGCTCATATGAAAATATCTGTTTTATAACTCTGCTGACATGGGGAAGCCAACATGAAACTTCTGTACTCAAAACGCTGACAAGATAATATATAGTATAAACACGTTACATTTTCCATCTGTTTTGCAATTTTGGAGGA
>NW_027102111.1:0-22777 GCF_035609145.1 Eleutherodactylus coqui
GCAGTTTTTTTTCTGCAGGGGTCTATGGGACTTGTAATGTTAAAATCGCAATCGCGCAAAATCGCGATTTTAACTGGAAGCAAAACAACAACACACACACCCTACGTCTGTATGCTCCACGTATTCGGGTCATGGGCGTATGTACAGTGGGTGCGGTCGCACCTGGGGCCCGGAGCCCTAGGGGGCCCATAAAGTCTCTCTTTCCCACATTGTAAACCAATGCTATCAATGAAGCTTTATAGTTGGGGGCCCAGTTCCAGACTTCGTACTGGGGCCCCACAGCTTCAAGTTACACCTCCGGATTAGGATAATGCTAGGCCATTCCAACCAGCCTGTGTGAGTGACCTACAGTCGCTGCTAGTTCAAAAGCGGCAAGCATGCAGGCTGGCCCCTGATGCGTGCTTCAGAGCCAACGCTTATAGATGGAGCGACATTCGGGGAGCAAAGAACTCCAATGAACGGATGTCTACTTTAAAAGGATGTATTGCTTTATTCAATGCCTAGACACAGCAACAGTTCAACCGCTCGATAAAGACCGCAGTCAATAAAGGAAATAAAGAAATGTGTCTGTTTAATGTAAACTTGCATGGGAAACGTTTGCGAGCCACTGACTGACTGAATGCTGCTGGTGCCGCTGCTGCATGTCTGAAACTTGGTCTGACGTTACATGCATCACCAGGAATAAGGCCTTGCCTATAAGCATTCCCCAGCTGGCAAAAACGGAACATCCCTGCCTATTCCTCACCGTGGAAGGACAGAACCTACCTTTTTAAAAAAAAAAAAAAAAAATAGGCCACAGCGGCAGCCAACTGGATTTTGGTAGGCCGCTGTCTCCCCCTTGTGTGCTGCATTCAAAATGCACTCTGCTAAAAATAAAAAGGATCCAGTTCTGTGGCTTCTCGGAGGAGATAGGGGTTCCCCACCTCCCGTCTCCGAGCTGCAGCGAAGACTGACTAACATGGCTGCCAAGTCTGGTATTTATACTTCTAAATTGATGACATCACAATGCAGTGACATCAGCCTGCCAGACACCTGGCTCATTTGCATACAGTGTGTGTGTATGTATGTATGTATGAATGAATCTATCTATTTATTTATTAATTATGTAGATTATAGATATAGATTATATCTGAATTATAGATTTTGTGCATATAGATAAAAGATAGATTTTAGATGAGATATATATATATCTACATACATACACAAACACATATAGCTGTATTATGTATATATGTAGATTCTATAATGTATGTTGATTATATAATAGATCTATTGATTGATAGATAGATAGATAATCCATAGATCTATTATATAATTAATATAGATGATAGAATCTACATAGATATAAATAATCTAAAATCTATCATCTGGATATAATGTATGTCTATAATCTACACTATCTATCTATCGCTATACAAATAGCAAGATTTATTTCTCTATATAATCTATAGTTATGGATGGATGGATGGATGGATTTATTTATGTATGGCGGGAAAAAAAAAAAAAAAAGGCCTGCTGTACATTTAAACTTCTTCAGATGACCATGCTGATCTATTCTTATTCTTACTAGGGTCTACTAATGCCAGCCCAGGGGAAGCCAATAAAGCCCTATGGGGTCGAAGCCAATTTTCCTCATTTTTGGGAAAAAGTTTCCGTCCGTCCCCACTCGAAATGCGTCCACCAAAAGAGATCTCTCAAAACGACCGACGGACGCACCTTCAGAGGCAAACTAGTGCTTGCTTCTAGTGTCATCGCCTGCTTAACCATCCTGCGTAGGGAGTTGACGAGTCCTGCAGCCTCTGCAAGCCTAGGATGCGTGAGCACGGTGCAAGAGGAAGGACTGAGGAGGATGTGAGGGGGCGCGGTTGAGAAAGCGTTGGGTGGGGCTATGCAAAGGTCTTCCAGCTCCCTCAGTGCATTGTGGGTGCGCCCGGAGTGCTGCCTGAGCGTGTTGCATCTGATACGTCCCCTATCTGGGGATCATATATTAAAGGGAGCATAGGTGCAGCACGTTTCTGTAAAACTAATAGAGGGCGCTGCAATGTTACTGTAGAAACCAATGGACAGCATGGCAGGTAGCTATACATAGATTTTAATGACGACGACTGCCAAGGCTAAAGCCCGTGTATATTCCATAGACTATAGCTATCTCCAGGATAGCTGCATGCGCAGTCGCGCCATTGTCTCGCACGGCTGTTTTCATTCCGCGCTTCCTGAGAAGGCAATGTACGCATACGTCACTAGTGACGTATGCGTACATTGACCTGAAGGAAGCGGAAGGTAGCGCAATGTACGCTTTTTGACCGGATGGAGGAAAATCAGGTTGATGGAGGTCACGTGACCGAAGTGACAAGCGGCTCCAGGAGAAGATTTGGGATAAGAAGAAGAGGTAAGCAGGCTGCCTGGGGAGCAATAGGCAAGTATATATTTTTTTGTTTTTAATGACAGAACCCCTTTAAGGCTCTATTATGACACTTTTCGAACCGTGGTATGGTTACATGTGGGGAGTGTGGTGACAATACGGTTACACTAGGAAAGTGGGCTTACATGAGGGGAGCGTGGAGGCGGTGCGGCTACACAAGGGGACTGTGATGGAACCCCTAACAATAATCTGTGCCGTGTCATTTCCATAAATGTCATAGAAGGTAATGAAAATGAAGTGAACAGTTTAGCATACAGTAATTCCCCTTTCACATGGGCCAAAACTCTCACTATTCTCACTTACCCAAAGTAAGCTCTGGTAGACTACACATGTGATACTGGACAGTGCACCCATCCTCAGCCCTAGTTGGCCTGTGGTTCACATTCCTATGTGGGTCAGAAGCGGTGTTGTGTCTCCTTAAGGAGAGCACCCAAAAAGTATGTGGAGACACCCATGGGGTAAATGGGTCAGGGGATGGTATAGTCACTACCCAAGCACTGCACACAGAAGAGGGGTTTGAAAACCTAAAAAATGAGTAAGAAAACTTATAAGGTGATGCTAGCTCCTCTGGGATATCTATGCAAATAAGGATAAGAAAATACCTCTATAGCGCCATCTATTGGATGCAGCATTCCTTCAAATCCAAGTGATTTATCGCAAGCCTTAACAATGATTGGGAATATTAAACCAAGCCAGGAAGCCATGCACAGACAGACTGTTTCATGGTGATTGCCCCTCCTCAGTGTGCAGCAGGCTTCTGGCTTAGGGTGCATTCTCACACGAACGTATATCGGCTCGGTTTTCACGCCGAGCCGATATACGTCGTCCTCATCTGCAGGGGGGGGGGGGGGAGGCTGGAAGAGCCAGGAGCGAGAACTGAGCTCCCACCTCCTCTCTGCCTCCTCTCCACCCCCTCTCCGCCCCTCTGCCATGCTGTCCATTGGTTTCTACAGTAACATAACAGCGCCCTCTATTGGTTTTACAGAAACGTGCTGCACCTCCTATTGGATTTACCCAAATTACAGCACCATAGAGATTAGCGGGTCACCTCCCAGTTCTCCATCTTTTTGCCCTAATTTTCTCTAGGGTGGTTTCAAACCGGCGGGAAAGTCGCGCCAATTTTACCCGATGCGTTGGTTATTGAAAAAAAAAAAAGCAGATTCCGCAGCCAATGCTGAGGTAAAATGAAAGCTGTGCTGTGATTGGTTGCTATTTTTTATACTGTTAAGGTAACATGAAAGCTGTGCTGTGATTGGTTGCTATATATTATACTGCTGAGGCAACATGAAAGCTGTGCTGTGATTGGTTGATACTTCTTATACTACTCAGGTTACATGAAAGCTGTGCTGCGATTGGTTGCTATATATTATACCGGGAAGATCCTAGCAATACTGAGAATAATGAAAATAAAACGCATCATAGGCTGAAGAAATTATACGCACGGCACGTCTTTTCTTCAGCCTTACATGACTATATATCTATATATGTATACATCCATATATTTGGGTAGAAATCCATAAAAATATATATCGATATATATGTATTTCTATATATTTATATAGATATTTATCTATACACAGAGACAGATAGATAGATAGATAGATAGATAGATAGATAGATAGATAGATAGATAGATAGACAGACTGTATGCAATAACCCTGGATGTCTGACAGTTGAAGCTGACTGGTGATGTCATTAAGGCTCTATTATGACACGTACAGCTTGGAACCATAAATACTCATGCACGGCTGCCATTTACAGCCAGTCTCCATTGGAGATGGAAGTGGGCAGAAATGTACTGGCCTATCTTCCTATTCTGACTCAATAACATGGCTGTAAGCGTATCGGCTGAAGTAACTTCTCTTGTACTTATGAACCAGTACTCACAGAAGATATATGTTGTCAGACAGCATCCAACTCCACTGCAGAGGCATGCGAGAAGATTCCAGGGTTTATTCAGGTAGAAATCTTGTATAATGCACATTCAGCAGTAGGTAAAAAGAATGATGATTAGCCAAAGCACAGAGTAGAGACCTAGCACATAGGCCATAGACAGGAAACTCCCTAGCAGGAGGAAAAGGAGGAGTTATGCAATACAGGGGGTACAGAGAACCAGAAGGGACAAACTAAAGAAGGCAAACACTTGCAGATACAGTACAGGTTATACATGACAATGAATAGAGTCAGGTAGATGAGACATGACACTTCCCAAGACGCCACAGCAGCCGGACAAATTGTATGTTCGACAGAATGGCTGTTTTATTCAGCCCATAAAGGTGACTACCCACTACAGTTTTTTTTTTCACAGCGAAATTCGCAGCAGTTTTTTTTCTGCAGGGGTCTATGGGACTTGTAATGTTAAAATCGCAATCGCGCAAAATCGCGATTTTAACTGGAAGCAAAACAACAACACACACACCCTACGTCTGTATGCTCCACGTATTCGGGTCATGGGCGTATGTACAGTGGGTGCGGTCGCACCTGGGGCCCGGAGCCCTAGGGGGCCCATAAAGTCTCTCTTTCCCACATTGTAAACCAATGCTATCAATGAAGCTTTATAGTTGGGGGCCCAGTTCCAGACTTCGTACTGGGGCCCCACAGCTTCAAGTTACACCTCCGGATTAGGATAATGCTAGGCCATTCCAACCAGCCTGTGTGAGTGACCTACAGTCGCTGCTAGTTCAAAAGCGGCAAGCATGCAGGCTGGCCCCTGATGCGTGCTTCAGAGCCAACGCTTATAGATGGAGCGACATTCGGGGAGCAAAGAACTCCAATGAACGGATGTCTACTTTAAAAGGATGTATTGCTTTATTCAATGCCTAGACACAGCAACAGTTCAACCGCTCGATAAAGACCGCAGTCAATAAAGGAAATAAAGAAATGTGTCTGTTTAATGTAAACTTGCATGGGAAACGTTTGCGAGCCACTGACTGACTGAATGCTGCTGGTGCCGCTGCTGCATGTCTGAAACTTGGTCTGACGTTACATGCATCACCAGGAATAAGGCCTTGCCTATAAGCATTCCCCAGCTGGCAAAAACGGAACATCCCTGCCTATTCCTCACCGTGGAAGGACAGAACCTACCTTTTTAAAAAAAAAAAAAAAAAATAGGCCACAGCGGCAGCCAACTGGATTTTGGTAGGCCGCTGTCTCCCCCTTGTGTGCTGCATTCAAAATGCACTCTGCTAAAAATAAAAAGGATCCAGTTCTGTGGCTTCTCGGAGGAGATAGGGGTTCCCCACCTCCCGTCTCCGAGCTGCAGCGAAGACTGACTAACATGGCTGCCAAGTCTGGTATTTATACTTCTAAATTGATGACATCACAATGCAGTGACATCAGCCTGCCAGACACCTGGCTCATTTGCATACAGTGTGTGTGTATGTATGTATGTATGAATGAATCTATCTATTTATTTATTAATTATGTAGATTATAGATATAGATTATATCTGAATTATAGATTTTGTGCATATAGATAAAAGATAGATTTTAGATGAGATATATATATATCTACATACATACACAAACACATATAGCTGTATTATGTATATATGTAGATTCTATAATGTATGTTGATTATATAATAGATCTATTGATTGATAGATAGATAGATAATCCATAGATCTATTATATAATTAATATAGATGATAGAATCTACATAGATATAAATAATCTAAAATCTATCATCTGGATATAATGTATGTCTATAATCTACACTATCTATCTATCGCTATACAAATAGCAAGATTTATTTCTCTATATAATCTATAGTTATGGATGGATGGATGGATGGATTTATTTATGTATGGCGGGAAAAAAAAAAAAAAAAGGCCTGCTGTACATTTAAACTTCTTCAGATGACCATGCTGATCTATTCTTATTCTTACTAGGGTCTACTAATGCCAGCCCAGGGGAAGCCAATAAAGCCCTATGGGGTCGAAGCCAATTTTCCTCATTTTTGGGAAAAAGTTTCCGTCCGTCCCCACTCGAAATGCGTCCACCAAAAGAGATCTCTCAAAACGACCGACGGACGCACCTTCAGAGGCAAACTAGTGCTTGCTTCTAGTGTCATCGCCTGCTTAACCATCCTGCGTAGGGAGTTGACGAGTCCTGCAGCCTCTGCAAGCCTAGGATGCGTGAGCACGGTGCAAGAGGAAGGACTGAGGAGGATGTGAGGGGGCGCGGTTGAGAAAGCGTTGGGTGGGGCTATGCAAAGGTCTTCCAGCTCCCTCAGTGCATTGTGGGTGCGCCCGGAGTGCTGCCTGAGCGTGTTGCATCTGATACGTCCCCTATCTGGGGATCATATATTAAAGGGAGCATAGGTGCAGCACGTTTCTGTAAAACTAATAGAGGGCGCTGCAATGTTACTGTAGAAACCAATGGACAGCATGGCAGGTAGCTATACATAGATTTTAATGACGACGACTGCCAAGGCTAAAGCCCGTGTATATTCCATAGACTATAGCTATCTCCAGGATAGCTGCATGCGCAGTCGCGCCATTGTCTCGCACGGCTGTTTTCATTCCGCGCTTCCTGAGAAGGCAATGTACGCATACGTCACTAGTGACGTATGCGTACATTGACCTGAAGGAAGCGGAAGGTAGCGCAATGTACGCTTTTTGACCGGATGGAGGAAAATCAGGTTGATGGAGGTCACGTGACCGAAGTGACAAGCGGCTCCAGGAGAAGATTTGGGATAAGAAGAAGAGGTAAGCAGGCTGCCTGGGGAGCAATAGGCAAGTATATATTTTTTTGTTTTTAATGACAGAACCCCTTTAAGGCTCTATTATGACACTTTTCGAACCGTGGTATGGTTACATGTGGGGAGTGTGGTGACAATACGGTTACACTAGGAAAGTGGGCTTACATGAGGGGAGCGTGGAGGCGGTGCGGCTACACAAGGGGACTGTGATGGAACCCCTAACAATAATCTGTGCCGTGTCATTTCCATAAATGTCATAGAAGGTAATGAAAATGAAGTGAACAGTTTAGCATACAGTAATTCCCCTTTCACATGGGCCAAAACTCTCACTATTCTCACTTACCCAAAGTAAGCTCTGGTAGACTACACATGTGATACTGGACAGTGCACCCATCCTCAGCCCTAGTTGGCCTGTGGTTCACATTCCTATGTGGGTCAGAAGCGGTGTTGTGTCTCCTTAAGGAGAGCACCCAAAAAGTATGTGGAGACACCCATGGGGTAAATGGGTCAGGGGATGGTATAGTCACTACCCAAGCACTGCACACAGAAGAGGGGTTTGAAAACCTAAAAAATGAGTAAGAAAACTTATAAGGTGATGCTAGCTCCTCTGGGATATCTATGCAAATAAGGATAAGAAAATACCTCTATAGCGCCATCTATTGGATGCAGCATTCCTTCAAATCCAAGTGATTTATCGCAAGCCTTAACAATGATTGGGAATATTAAACCAAGCCAGGAAGCCATGCACAGACAGACTGTTTCATGGTGATTGCCCCTCCTCAGTGTGCAGCAGGCTTCTGGCTTAGGGTGCATTCTCACACGAACGTATATCGGCTCGGTTTTCACGCCGAGCCGATATACGTCGTCCTCATCTGCAGGGGGGGGGGGGGGAGGCTGGAAGAGCCAGGAGCGAGAACTGAGCTCCCACCTCCTCTCTGCCTCCTCTCCACCCCCTCTCCGCCCCTCTGCCATGCTGTCCATTGGTTTCTACAGTAACATAACAGCGCCCTCTATTGGTTTTACAGAAACGTGCTGCACCTCCTATTGGATTTACCCAAATTACAGCACCATAGAGATTAGCGGGTCACCTCCCAGTTCTCCATCTTTTTGCCCTAATTTTCTCTAGGGTGGTTTCAAACCGGCGGGAAAGTCGCGCCAATTTTACCCGATGCGTTGGTTATTGAAAAAAAAAAAAGCAGATTCCGCAGCCAATGCTGAGGTAAAATGAAAGCTGTGCTGTGATTGGTTGCTATTTTTTATACTGTTAAGGTAACATGAAAGCTGTGCTGTGATTGGTTGCTATATATTATACTGCTGAGGCAACATGAAAGCTGTGCTGTGATTGGTTGATACTTCTTATACTACTCAGGTTACATGAAAGCTGTGCTGCGATTGGTTGCTATATATTATACCGGGAAGATCCTAGCAATACTGAGAATAATGAAAATAAAACGCATCATAGGCTGAAGAAATTATACGCACGGCACGTCTTTTCTTCAGCCTTACATGACTATATATCTATATATGTATACATCCATATATTTGGGTAGAAATCCATAAAAATATATATCGATATATATGTATTTCTATATATTTATATAGATATTTATCTATACACAGAGACAGATAGATAGATAGATAGATAGATAGATAGATAGATAGATAGACAGACTGTATGCAATAACCCTGGATGTCTGACAGTTGAAGCTGACTGGTGATGTCATTAAGGCTCTATTATGACACGTACAGCTTGGAACCATAAATACTCATGCACGGCTGCCATTTACAGCCAGTCTCCATTGGAGATGGAAGTGGGCAGAAATGTACTGGCCTATCTTCCTATTCTGACTCAATAACATGGCTGTAAGCGTATCGGCTGAAGTAACTTCTCTTGTACTTATGAACCAGTACTCACAGAAGATATATGTTGTCAGACAGCATCCAACTCCACTGCAGAGGCATGCGAGAAGATTCCAGGGTTTATTCAGGTAGAAATCTTGTATAATGCACATTCAGCAGTAGGTAAAAAGAATGATGATTAGCCAAAGCACAGAGTAGAGACCTAGCACATAGGCCATAGACAGGAAACTCCCTAGCAGGAGGAAAAGGAGGAGTTATGCAATACAGGGGGTACAGAGAACCAGAAGGGACAAACTAAAGAAGGCAAACACTTGCAGATACAGTACAGGTTATACATGACAATGAATAGAGTCAGGTAGATGAGACATGACACTTCCCAAGACGCCACAGCAGCCGGACAAATTGTATGTTCGACAGAATGGCTGTTTTATTCAGCCCATAAAGGTGACTACCCACTACAGTTTTTTTTTTCACAGCGAAATTCGCAGCAGTTTTTTTTCTGCAGGGGTCTATGGGACTTGTAATGTTAAAATCGCAATCGCGCAAAATCGCGATTTTAACTGGAAGCAAAACAACAACACACACACCCTACGTCTGTATGCTCCACGTATTCGGGTCATGGGCGTATGTACAGTGGGTGCGGTCGCACCTGGGGCCCGGAGCCCTAGGGGGCCCATAAAGTCTCTCTTTCCCACATTGTAAACCAATGCTATCAATGAAGCTTTATAGTTGGGGGCCCAGTTCCAGACTTCGTACTGGGGCCCCACAGCTTCAAGTTACACCTCCGGATTAGGATAATGCTAGGCCATTCCAACCAGCCTGTGTGAGTGACCTACAGTCGCTGCTAGTTCAAAAGCGGCAAGCATGCAGGCTGGCCCCTGATGCGTGCTTCAGAGCCAACGCTTATAGATGGAGCGACATTCGGGGAGCAAAGAACTCCAATGAACGGATGTCTACTTTAAAAGGATGTATTGCTTTATTCAATGCCTAGACACAGCAACAGTTCAACCGCTCGATAAAGACCGCAGTCAATAAAGGAAATAAAGAAATGTGTCTGTTCAATGTAAACTTGCATGGGAAACGTTTGCGAGCCACTGACTGACTGAATGCTGCTGGTGCCGCTGCTGCATGTCTGAAACTTGGTCTGACGTTACATGCATCACCAGGAATAAGGCCTTGCCTATAAGCATTCCCCAGCTGGCAAAAACGGAACATCCCTGCCTATTCCTCACCGTGGAAGGACAGAACCTACCTTTTTAAAAAAAAAAATAAAAAATAGGCCACAGCGGCAGCCAACTGGATTTTGGTAGGCCGCTGTCTCCCCCTTGTGTGCTGCATTCAAAATGCACTCTGCTAAAAATAAAAAGGATCCAGTTCTGTGGCTTCTCGGAGGAGATAGGGGTTCCCCACCTCCCGTCTCCGAGCTGCAGCGAAGACTGACTAACATGGCTGCCAAGTCTGGTATTTATACTTCTAAATTGATGACATCACAATGCAGTGACATCAGCCTGCCAGACACCTGGCTCATTTGCATACAGTGTGTGTGTATGTATGTATGTATGAATGAATCTATCTATTTATTTATTAATTATGTAGATTATAGATATAGATTATATCTGAATTATAGATTTTGTGCATATAGATAAAAGATAGATTTTAGATGAGATATATATATATCTACATACATACACAAACACATATAGCTGTATTATGTATATATGTAGATTCTATAATGTATGTTGATTATATAATAGATCTATTGATTGATAGATAGATAGATAATCCATAGATCTATTATATAATTAATATAGATGATAGAATCTACATAGATATAAATAATCTAAAATCTATCATCTGGATATAATGTATGTCTATAATCTACACTATCTATCTATCGCTATACAAATAGCAAGATTTATTTCTCTATATAATCTATAGTTATGGATGGATGGATGGATGGATTTATTTATGTATGGCGGGAAAAAAAAAAAAAAAAGGCCTGCTGTACATTTAAACTTCTTCAGATGACCATGCTGATCTATTCTTATTCTTACTAGGGTCTACTAATGCCAGCCCAGGGGAAGCCAATAAAGCCCTATGGGGTCGAAGCCAATTTTCCTCATTTTTGGGAAAAAGTTTCCGTCCGTCCCCACTCGAAATGCGTCCACCAAAAGAGATCTCTCAAAACGACCGACGGACGCACCTTCAGAGGCAAACTAGTGCTTGCTTCTAGTGTCATCGCCTGCTTAACCATCCTGCGTAGGGAGTTGACGAGTCCTGCAGCCTCTGCAAGCCTAGGATGCGTGAGCACGGTGCAAGAGGAAGGACTGAGGAGGATGTGAGGGGGCGCGGTTGAGAAAGCGTTGGGTGGGGCTATGCAAAGGTCTTCCAGCTCCCTCAGTGCATTGTGGGTGCGCCCGGAGTGCTGCCTGAGCGTGTTGCATCTGATACGTCCCCTATCTGGGGATCATATATTAAAGGGAGCATAGGTGCAGCACGTTTCTGTAAAACTAATAGAGGGCGCTGCAATGTTACTGTAGAAACCAATGGACAGCATGGCAGGTAGCTATACATAGATTTTAATGACGACGACTGCCAAGGCTAAAGCCCGTGTATATTCCATAGACTATAGCTATCTCCAGGATAGCTGCATGCGCAGTCGCGCCATTGTCTCGCACGGCTGTTTTCATTCCGCGCTTCCTGAGAAGGCAATGTACGCATACGTCACTAGTGACGTATGCGTACATTGACCTGAAGGAAGCGGAAGGTAGCGCAATGTACGCTTTTTGACCGGATGGAGGAAAATCAGGTTGATGGAGGTCACGTGACCGAAGTGACAAGCGGCTCCAGGAGAAGATTTGGGATAAGAAGAAGAGGTAAGCAGGCTGCCTGGGGAGCAATAGGCAAGTATATATTTTTTTGTTTTTAATGACAGAACCCCTTTAAGGCTCTATTATGACACTTTTCGAACCGTGGTATGGTTACATGTGGGGAGTGTGGTGACAATACGGTTACACTAGGAAAGTGGGCTTACATGAGGGGAGCGTGGAGGCGGTGCGGCTACACAAGGGGACTGTGATGGAACCCCTAACAATAATCTGTGCCGTGTCATTTCCATAAATGTCATAGAAGGTAATGAAAATGAAGTGAACAGTTTAGCATACAGTAATTCCCCTTTCACATGGGCCAAAACTCTCACTATTCTCACTTACCCAAAGTAAGCTCTGGTAGACTACACATGTGATACTGGACAGTGCACCCATCCTCAGCCCTAGTTGGCCTGTGGTTCACATTCCTATGTGGGTCAGAAGCGGTGTTGTGTCTCCTTAAGGAGAGCACCCAAAAAGTATGTGGAGACACCCATGGGGTAAATGGGTCAGGGGATGGTATAGTCACTACCCAAGCACTGCACACAGAAGAGGGGTTTGAAAACCTAAAAAATGAGTAAGAAAACTTATAAGGTGATGCTAGCTCCTCTGGGATATCTATGCAAATAAGGATAAGAAAATACCTCTATAGCGCCATCTATTGGATGCAGCATTCCTTCAAATCCAAGTGATTTATCGCAAGCCTTAACAATGATTGGGAATATTAAACCAAGCCAGGAAGCCATGCACAGACAGACTGTTTCATGGTGATTGCCCCTCCTCAGTGTGCAGCAGGCTTCTGGCTTAGGGTGCATTCTCACACGAACGTATATCGGCTCGGTTTTCACGCCGAGCCGATATACGTCGTCCTCATCTGCAGGGGGGGGGGGGGAGGCTGGAAGAGCCAGGAGCGAGAACTGAGCTCCCACCTCCTCTCTGCCTCCTCTCCACCCCCTCTCCGCCCCTCTGCCATGCTGTCCATTGGTTTCTACAGTAACATAACAGCGCCCTCTATTGGTTTTACAGAAACGTGCTGCACCTCCTATTGGATTTACCCAAATTACAGCACCATAGAGATTAGCGGGTCACCTCCCAGTTCTCCATCTTTTTGCCCTAATTTTCTCTAGGGTGGTTTCAAACCGGCGGGAAAGTCGCGCCAATTTTACCCGATGCGTTGGTTATTGAAAAAAAAAAAAGCAGATTCCGCAGCCAATGCTGAGGTAAAATGAAAGCTGTGCTGTGATTGGTTGCTATTTTTTATACTGTTAAGGTAACATGAAAGCTGTGCTGTGATTGGTTGCTATATATTATACTGCTGAGGCAACATGAAAGCTGTGCTGTGATTGGTTGATACTTCTTATACTACTCAGGTTACATGAAAGCTGTGCTGCGATTGGTTGCTATATATTATACCGGGAAGATCCTAGCAATACTGAGAATAATGAAAATAAAACGCATCATAGGCTGAAGAAATTATACGCACGGCACGTCTTTTCTTCAGCCTTACATGACTATATATCTATATATGTATACATCCATATATTTGGGTAGAAATCCATAAAAATATATATCGATATATATGTATTTCTATATATTTATATAGATATTTATCTATACACAGAGACAGATAGATAGATAGATAGATAGATAGATAGATAGATAGATAGATAGATAGACAGACTGTATGCAATAACCCTGGATGTCTGACAGTTGAAGCTGACTGGTGATGTCATTAAGGCTCTATTATGACACGTACAGCTTGGAACCATAAATACTCATGCACGGCTGCCATTTACAGCCAGTCTCCATTGGAGATGGAAGTGGGCAGAAATGTACTGGCCTATCTTCCTATTCTGACTCAATAACATGGCTGTAAGCGTATCGGCTGAAGTAACTTCTCTTGTACTTATGAACCAGTACTCACAGAAGATATATGTTGTCAGACAGCATCCAACTCCACTGCAGAGGCATGCGAGAAGATTCCAGGGTTTATTCAGGTAGAAATCTTGTATAATGCACATTCAGCAGTAGGTAAAAAGAATGATGATTAGCCAAAGCACAGAGTAGAGACCTAGCACATAGGCCATAGACAGGAAACTCCCTAGCAGGAGGAAAAGGAGGAGTTATGCAATACAGGGGGTACAGAGAACCAGAAGGGACAAACTAAAGAAGGCAAACACTTGCAGATACAGTACAGGTTATACATGACAATGAATAGAGTCAGGTAGATGAGACATGACACTTCCCAAGACGCCACAGCAGCCGGACAAATTGTATGTTCGACAGAATGGCTGTTTTATTCAGCCCATAAAGGTGACTACCCACTACAGTTTTTTTTTTCACAGCGAAATTCGCAGCAGTTTTTTTTCTGCAGGGGTCTATGGGACTTGTAATGTTAAAATCGCAATCGCGCAAAATCGCGATTTTAACTGGAAGCAAAACAACAACACACACACCCTACGTCTGTATGCTCCACGTATTCGGGTCATGGGCGTATGTACAGTGGGTGCGGTCGCACCTGGGGCCCGGAGCCCTAGGGGGCCCATAAAGTCTCTCTTTCCCACATTGTAAACCAATGCTATCAATGAAGCTTTATAGTTGGGGGCCCAGTTCCAGACTTCGTACTGGGGCCCCACAGCTTCAAGTTACACCTCCGGATTAGGATAATGCTAGGCCATTCCAACCAGCCTGTGTGAGTGACCTACAGTCGCTGCTAGTTCAAAAGCGGCAAGCATGCAGGCTGGCCCCTGATGCGTGCTTCAGAGCCAACGCTTATAGATGGAGCGACATTCGGGGAGCAAAGAACTCCAATGAACGGATGTCTACTTTAAAAGGATGTATTGCTTTATTCAATGCCTAGACACAGCAACAGTTCAACCGCTCGATAAAGACCGCAGTCAATAAAGGAAATAAAGAAATGTGTCTGTTTAATGTAAACTTGCATGGGAAACGTTTGCGAGCCACTGACTGACTGAATGCTGCTGGTGCCGCTGCTGCATGTCTGAAACTTGGTCTGACGTTACATGCATCACCAGGAATAAGGCCTTGCCTATAAGCATTCCCCAGCTGGCAAAAACGGAACATCCCTGCCTATTCCTCACCGTGGAAGGACAGAACCTACCTTTTTAAAAAAAAAAAAAAAAAATAGGCCACAGCGGCAGCCAACTGGATTTTGGTAGGCCGCTGTCTCCCCCTTGTGTGCTGCATTCAAAATGCACTCTGCTAAAAATAAAAAGGATCCAGTTCTGTGGCTTCTCGGAGGAGATAGGGGTTCCCCACCTCCCGTCTCCGAGCTGCAGCGAAGACTGACTAACATGGCTGCCAAGTCTGGTATTTATACTTCTAAATTGATGACATCACAATGCAGTGACATCAGCCTGCCAGACACCTGGCTCATTTGCATACAGTGTGTGTGTATGTATGTATGTATGAATGAATCTATCTATTTATTTATTAATTATGTAGATTATAGATATAGATTATATCTGAATTATAGATTTTGTGCATATAGATAAAAGATAGATTTTAGATGAGATATATATATATCTACATACATACACAAACACATATAGCTGTATTATGTATATATGTAGATTCTATAATGTATGTTGATTATATAATAGATCTATTGATTGATAGATAGATAGATAATCCATAGATCTATTATATAATTAATATAGATGATAGAATCTACATAGATATAAATAATCTAAAATCTATCATCTGGATATAATGTATGTCTATAATCTACACTATCTATCTATCGCTATACAAATAGCAAGATTTATTTCTCTATATAATCTATAGTTATGGATGGATGGATGGATGGATTTATTTATGTATGGCGGGAAAAAAAAAAAAAAAAGGCCTGCTGTACATTTAAACTTCTTCAGATGACCATGCTGATCTATTCTTATTCTTACTAGGGTCTACTAATGCCAGCCCAGGGGAAGCCAATAAAGCCCTATGGGGTCGAAGCCAATTTTCCTCATTTTTGGGAAAAAGTTTCCGTCCGTCCCCACTCGAAATGCGTCCACCAAAAGAGATCTCTCAAAACGACCGACGGACGCACCTTCAGAGGCAAACTAGTGCTTGCTTCTAGTGTCATCGCCTGCTTAACCATCCTGCGTAGGGAGTTGACGAGTCCTGCAGCCTCTGCAAGCCTAGGATGCGTGAGCACGGTGCAAGAGGAAGGACTGAGGAGGATGTGAGGGGGCGCGGTTGAGAAAGCGTTGGGTGGGGCTATGCAAAGGTCTTCCAGCTCCCTCAGTGCATTGTGGGTGCGCCCGGAGTGCTGCCTGAGCGTGTTGCATCTGATACGTCCCCTATCTGGGGATCATATATTAAAGGGAGCATAGGTGCAGCACGTTTCTGTAAAACTAATAGAGGGCGCTGCAATGTTACTGTAGAAACCAATGGACAGCATGGCAGGTAGCTATACATAGATTTTAATGACGACGACTGCCAAGGCTAAAGCCCGTGTATATTCCATAGACTATAGCTATCTCCAGGATAGCTGCATGCGCAGTCGCGCCATTGTCTCGCACGGCTGTTTTCATTCCGCGCTTCCTGAGAAGGCAATGTACGCATACGTCACTAGTGACGTATGCGTACATTGACCTGAAGGAAGCGGAAGGTAGCGCAATGTTCGCTTTTTGACCGGATGGAGGAAAATCAGGTTGATGGAGGTCACGTGACCGAAGTGACAAGCGGCTCCAGGAGAAGATTTGGGATAAGAAGAAGAGGTAAGCAGGCTGCCTGGGGAGCAATAGGCAAGTATATATTTTTTTGTTTTTAATGACAGAACCCCTTTAAGGCTCTATTATGACACTTTTCGAACCGTGGTATGGTTACATGTGGGGAGTGTGGTGACAATACGGTTACACTAGGAAAGTGGGCTTACATGAGGGGAGCGTGGAGGCGGTGCGGCTACACAAGGGGACTGTGATGGAACCCCTAACAATAATCTGTGCCGTGTCATTTCCATAAATGTCATAGAAGGTAATGAAAATGAAGTGAACAGTTTAGCATACAGTAATTCCCCTTTCACATGGGCCAAAACTCTCACTATTCTCACTTACCCAAAGTAAGCTCTGGTAGACTACACATGTGATACTGGACAGTGCACCCATCCTCAGCCCTAGTTGGCCTGTGGTTCACATTCCTATGTGGGTCAGAAGCGGTGTTGTGTCTCCTTAAGGAGAGCACCCAAAAAGTATGTGGAGACACCCATGGGGTAAATGGGTCAGGGGATGGTATAGTCACTACCCAAGCACTGCACACAGAAGAGGGGTTTGAAAACCTAAAAAATGAGTAAGAAAACTTATAAGGTGATGCTAGCTCCTCTGGGATATCTATGCAAATAAGGATAAGAAAATACCTCTATAGCGCCATCTATTGGATGCAGCATTCCTTCAAATCCAAGTGATTTATCGCAAGCCTTAACAATGATTGGGAATATTAAACCAAGCCAGGAAGCCATGCACAGACAGACTGTTTCATGGTGATTGCCCCTCCTCAGTGTGCAGCAGGCTTCTGGCTTAGGGTGCATTCTCACACGAACGTATATCGGCTCGGTTTTCACGCCGAGCCGATATACGTCGTCCTCATCTGCAGGGGGGGGGGGGGAGGCTGGAAGAGCCAGGAGCGAGAACTGAGCTCCCACCTCCTCTCTGCCTCCTCTCCACCCCCTCTCCGCCCCTCTGCCATGCTGTCCATTGGTTTCTACAGTAACATAACAGCGCCCTCTATTGGTTTTACAGAAACGTGCTGCACCTCCTATTGGATTTACCCAAATTACAGCACCATAGAGATTAGCGGGTCACCTCCCAGTTCTCCATCTTTTTGCCCTAATTTTCTCTAGGGTGGTTTCAAACCGGCGGGAAAGTCGCGCCAATTTTACCCGATGCGTTGGTTATTGAAAAAAAAAAAAGCAGATTCCGCAGCCAATGCTGAGGTAAAATGAAAGCTGTGCTGTGATTGGTTGCTATTTTTTATACTGTTAAGGTAACATGAAAGCTGTGCTGTGATTGGTTGCTATATATTATACTGCTGAGGCAACATGAAAGCTGTGCTGTGATTGGTTGATACTTCTTATACTACTCAGGTTACATGAAAGCTGTGCTGCGATTGGTTGCTATATATTATACCGGGAAGATCCTAGCAATACTGAGAATAATGAAAATAAAACGCATCATAGGCTGAAGAAATTATACGCACGGCACGTCTTTTCTTCAGCCTTACATGACTATATATCTATATATGTATACATCCATATATTTGGGTAGAAATCCATAAAAATATATATCGATATATATGTATTTCTATATATTTATATAGATATTTATCTATACACAGAGACAGATAGATAGATAGATAGATAGATAGATAGATAGATAGATAGATAGATAGATAGATAGATAGACAGACTGTATGCAATAACCCTGGATGTCTGACAGTTGAAGCTGACTGGTGATGTCATTAAGGCTCTATTATGACACGTACAGCTTGGAACCATAAATACTCATGCACGGCTGCCATTTACAGCCAGTCTCCATTGGAGATGGAAGTGGGCAGAAATGTACTGGCCTATCTTCCTATTCTGACTCAATAACATGGCTGTAAGCGTATCGGCTGAAGTAACTTCTCTTGTACTTATGAACCAGTACTCACAGAAGATATATGTTGTCAGACAGCATCCAACTCCACTGCAGAGGCATGCGAGAAGATTCCAGGGTTTATTCAGGTAGAAATCTTGTATAATGCACATTCAGCAGTAGGTAAAAAGAATGATGATTAGCCAAAGCACAGAGTAGAGACCTAGCACATAGGCCATAGACAGGAAACTCCCTAGCAGGAGGAAAAGGAGGAGTTATGCAATACAGGGGGTACAGAGAACCAGAAGGGACAAACTAAAGAAGGCAAACACTTGCAGATACAGTACAGGTTATACATGACAATGAATAGAGTCAGGTAGATGAGACATGACACTTCCCAAGACGCCACAGCAGCCGGACAAATTGTATGTTCGACAGAATGGCTGTTTTATTCAGCCCATAAAGGTGACTACCCACTACAGTTTTTTTTTTCACAGCGAAATTCGCAGCAGTTTTTTTTCTGCAGGGGTCTATGGGACTTGTAATGTTAAAATCGCAATCGCGCAAAATCGCGATTTTAACTGGAAGCAAAACAACAACACACACACCCTACGTCTGTATGCTCCACGTATTCGGGTCATGGGCGTATGTACAGTGGGTGCGGTCGCACCTGGGGCCCGGAGCCCTAGGGGGCCCATAAAGTCTCTCTTTCCCACATTGTAAACCAATGCTATCAATGAAGCTTTATAGTTGGGGGCCCAGTTCCAGACTTCGTACTGGGGCCCCACAGCTTCAAGTTACACCTCCGGATTAGGATAATGCTAGGCCATTCCAACCAGCCTGTGTGAGTGACCTACAGTCGCTGCTAGTTCAAAAGCGGCAAGCATGCAGGCTGGCCCCTGATGCGTGCTTCAGAGCCAACGCTTATAGATGGAGCGACATTCGGGGAGCAAAGAACTCCAATGAACGGATGTCTACTTTAAAAGGATGTATTGCTTTATTCAATGCCTAGACACAGCAACAGTTCAACCGCTCGATAAAGACCGCAGTCAATAAAGGAAATAAAGAAATGTGTCTGTTCAATGTAAACTTGCATGGGAAACGTTTGCGAGCCACTGACTGACTGAATGCTGCTGGTGCCGCTGCTGCATGTCTGAAACTTGGTCTGACGTTACATGCATCACCAGGAATAAGGCCTTGCCTATAAGCATTCCCCAGCTGGCAAAAACGGAACATCCCTGCCTATTCCTCACCGTGGAAGGACAGAACCTACCTTTTTAAAAAAAAAAATAAAAAATAGGCCACAGCGGCAGCCAACTGGATTTTGGTAGGCCGCTGTCTCCCCCTTGTGTGCTGCATTCAAAATGCACTCTGCTAAAAATAAAAAGGATCCAGTTCTGTGGCTTCTCGGAGGAGATAGGGGTTCCCCACCTCCCGTCTCCGAGCTGCAGCGAAGACTGACTAACATGGCTGCCAAGTCTGGTATTTATACTTCTAAATTGATGACATCACAATGCAGTGACATCAGCCTGCCAGACACCTGGCTCATTTGCATACAGTGTGTGTGTATGTATGTATGTATGAATGAATCTATCTATTTATTTATTAATTATGTAGATTATAGATATAGATTATATCTGAATTATAGATTTTGTGCATATAGATAAAAGATAGATTTTAGATGAGATATATATATATCTACATACATACACAAACACATATAGCTGTATTATGTATATATGTAGATTCTATAATGTATGTTGATTATATAATAGATCTATTGATTGATAGATAGATAGATAATCCATAGATCTATTATATAATTAATATAGATGATAGAATCTACATAGATATAAATAATCTAAAATCTATCATCTGGATATAATGTATGTCTATAATCTACACTATCTATCTATCGCTATACAAATAGCAAGATTTATTTCTCTATATAATCTATAGTTATGGATGGATGGATGGATGGATTTATTTATGTATGGCGGGAAAAAAAAAAAAAAAAGGCCTGCTGTACATTTAAACTTCTTCAGATGACCATGCTGATCTATTCTTATTCTTACTAGGGTCTACTAATGCCAGCCCAGGGGAAGCCAATAAAGCCCTATGGGGTCGAAGCCAATTTTCCTCATTTTTGGGAAAAAGTTTCCGTCCGTCCCCACTCGAAATGCGTCCACCAAAAGAGATCTCTCAAAACGACCGACGGACGCACCTTCAGAGGCAAACTAGTGCTTGCTTCTAGTGTCATCGCCTGCTTAACCATCCTGCGTAGGGAGTTGACGAGTCCTGCAGCCTCTGCAAGCCTAGGATGCGTGAGCACGGTGCAAGAGGAAGGACTGAGGAGGATGTGAGGGGGCGCGGTTGAGAAAGCGTTGGGTGGGGCTATGCAAAGGTCTTCCAGCTCCCTCAGTGCATTGTGGGTGCGCCCGGAGTGCTGCCTGAGCGTGTTGCATCTGATACGTCCCCTATCTGGGGATCATATATTAAAGGGAGCATAGGTGCAGCACGTTTCTGTAAAACTAATAGAGGGCGCTGCAATGTTACTGTAGAAACCAATGGACAGCATGGCAGGTAGCTATACATAGATTTTAATGACGACGACTGCCAAGGCTAAAGCCCGTGTATATTCCATAGACTATAGCTATCTCCAGGATAGCTGCATGCGCAGTCGCGCCATTGTCTCGCACGGCTGTTTTCATTCCGCGCTTCCTGAGAAGGCAATGTACGCATACGTCACTAGTGACGTATGCGTACATTGACCTGAAGGAAGCGGAAGGTAGCGCAATGTACGCTTTTTGACCGGATGGAGGAAAATCAGGTTGATGGAGGTCACGTGACCGAAGTGACAAGCGGCTCCAGGAGAAGATTTGGGATAAGAAGAAGAGGTAAGCAGGCTGCCTGGGGAGCAATAGGCAAGTATATATTTTTTTGTTTTTAATGACAGAACCCCTTTAAGGCTCTATTATGACACTTTTCGAACCGTGGTATGGTTACATGTGGGGAGTGTGGTGACAATACGGTTACACTAGGAAAGTGGGCTTACATGAGGGGAGCGTGGAGGCGGTGCGGCTACACAAGGGGACTGTGATGGAACCCCTAACAATAATCTGTGCCGTGTCATTTCCATAAATGTCATAGAAGGTAATGAAAATGAAGTGAACAGTTTAGCATACAGTAATTCCCCTTTCACATGGGCCAAAACTCTCACTATTCTCACTTACCCAAAGTAAGCTCTGGTAGACTACACATGTGATACTGGACAGTGCACCCATCCTCAGCCCTAGTTGGCCTGTGGTTCACATTCCTATGTGGGTCAGAAGCGGTGTTGTGTCTCCTTAAGGAGAGCACCCAAAAAGTATGTGGAGACACCCATGGGGTAAATGGGTCAGGGGATGGTATAGTCACTACCCAAGCACTGCACACAGAAGAGGGGTTTGAAAACCTAAAAAATGAGTAAGAAAACTTATAAGGTGATGCTAGCTCCTCTGGGATATCTATGCAAATAAGGATAAGAAAATACCTCTATAGCGCCATCTATTGGATGCAGCATTCCTTCAAATCCAAGTGATTTATCGCAAGCCTTAACAATGATTGGGAATATTAAACCAAGCCAGGAAGCCATGCACAGACAGACTGTTTCATGGTGATTGCCCCTCCTCAGTGTGCAGCAGGCTTCTGGCTTAGGGTGCATTCTCACACGAACGTATATCGGCTCGGTTTTCACGCCGAGCCGATATACGTCGTCCTCATCTGCAGGGGGGGGGGGGGGAGGCTGGAAGAGCCAGGAGCGAGAACTGAGCTCCCACCTCCTCTCTGCCTCCTCTCCACCCCCTCTCCGCCCCTCTGCCATGCTGTCCATTGGTTTCTACAGTAACATAACAGCGCCCTCTATTGGTTTTACAGAAACGTGCTGCACCTCCTATTGGATTTACCCAAATTACAGCACCATAGAGATTAGCGGGTCACCTCCCAGTTCTCCATCTTTTTGCCCTAATTTTCTCTAGGGTGGTTTCAAACCGGCGGGAAAGTCGCGCCAATTTTACCCGATGCGTTGGTTATTGAAAAAAAAAAAAGCAGATTCCGCAGCCAATGCTGAGGTAAAATGAAAGCTGTGCTGTGATTGGTTGCTATTTTTTATACTGTTAAGGTAACATGAAAGCTGTGCTGTGATTGGTTGCTATATATTATACTGCTGAGGCAACATGAAAGCTGTGCTGTGATTGGTTGATACTTCTTATACTACTCAGGTTACATGAAAGCTGTGCTGCGATTGGTTGCTATATATTATACCGGGAAGATCCTAGCAATACTGAGAATAA
>NW_027102112.1:0-34057 GCF_035609145.1 Eleutherodactylus coqui
TGCCACCCACACACAATAATGCATCTTTAAGGACTGTCCACTTCCATGGTCATCCTCTTCATAGGCCAGTCACCTTAAAGTATTGCCAATTTTAAAGGTCCGTAAGCTTCCCAGGTCCACCTCTTAAAGGGCCAGTACACTTAAAATGCTGTTGTTTCGAGGGTTTGTACACAACCCTGGTCAACCTCTTAAAGGACATAATTCCCTAAATTTGTCACCTCTTCAAGGGTTTGTCCACATCTAGGGTCTGCCTCTTAAAGGGCCAGTCATCAAAACATGTCACATGTTCAAGTGGATTTCCACTTCATAAGCCACATTGACATTTCCAAAGGTCTGTCCATTCCCAGGGTTGTCTCTTAGAAGGCCACCCACACACAATAATGCATCTTTAAGGACTGTCCACTTCCATGGTCATCCTCTTCATAGGCCAGTCACCTTAAAGTATTGCCAATTTTAAAGGTCCGTAAGCTTCCCAGGTCCACCTCTTAAAGGGCCAGTACACTTAAAATGCTGTTGTTTCGAGGGCTTGTACACAACCCTGGTCAACCTCTTAAAGGACATAATTCCCTAAATTTGTCACCTCTTCAAGGGTTTGTCCACTTCTAGGGTCTGCCTCTTAAAGGGCCAGTCCGCAAAACATGTCACATGTTCAAGTGGCTTTCCACTTCATAAGCCACATTGACATTTCCAAAGGTCTGTCCATTCCCAGGGTTGTCTCTTAGAAGGCCACCCACACACAATAATGCATCTTTAAGGACTGTCCACTTCCATGGTCATCCTCTTCATAGGCCAGTCACCTTAAAGTATTGCCAATTTTAAAGGTCCGTAAGCTTCCCGGGTCCACCTCTTAAAGGGCCAGTACACTTAAAATGCTGTTGTTTCGAGGGTTTGTACACAACCCTGGTCAACCTCTTAAAGGACATAATTCCCTAAATTTGTCACCTCTTCAAGGGTTTGTCCACTTCTAGGGTCGGCCTCTTAAAGGGCCAGTCCGCAAAACATGTCACATGTTCAAGTGGCTTTCCACTTCATAAGCCACATTGACATTTCCAAAGGTCTGTCCATTCCCAGGGTTGTCTCTTAGAAGGCCACCCACACACAATAATGCATCTTTAAGGACTGTCCACTTCCATGGTCATCCTCTTCATAGGCCAGTCACCTTAAAGTATTGCCAATTTTAAAGGTCCGTAAGCTTCCCAGGTCCACCTCTTAAAGGGCCAGTACACTTAAAATGCTGTTGTTTCGAGGGTTTGTACACAACCCTGGTCAACCTCTTAAAGGACATAATTCCCTAAATTTGTCACCTCTTCAAGGGTTTGTCCACTTCTAGGGTCTGC
This sequence comes from Eleutherodactylus coqui, assembly GCF_035609145.1. Classification (NCBI taxonomy): domain Eukaryota; kingdom Metazoa; phylum Chordata; class Amphibia; order Anura; family Eleutherodactylidae; genus Eleutherodactylus; species Eleutherodactylus coqui. The sequence continues at coordinate 1,338 of NW_027102112.1, forward strand.
CTCTTAAAGGGCCAGTCCGCAAAACATGTCACATGTTCAAGTGGCTTTCCACTTCATAAGCCACATTGACATTTCCAAAGGTCTGTCCATTCCCAGGGTTGTCTCTTAGAAGGCCACCCACACACAATAATGCATCTTTAAGGACTGTCCACTTCCATGGTCATCCTCTTCATAGGCCAGTCACCTTAAAGTATTGCCAATTTTAAAGGTCCGTAAGCTTCCCAGGTCCACCTCTTAAAGGGCCAGTACACTTAAAATGCTGTTGTTTCGAGGGTTTGTACACAACCCTGGTCAACCTCTTAAAGGACATAATTCCCTAAATTTGTCACCTCTTCAAGGGTTTGTCCACTTCTAGGGTCTGCCTCTTAAAGGGCCAGTCCGCAAAACATGTCACATGTTCAAGTGGCTTTCCACTTCATAAGCCACATTGACATTTCCAAAGGTCTGTCCATTCCCAGGGTTGTCTCTTAGAAGGCCACCCACACACAATAATGCATCTTTAAGGACTGTCCACTTCCATGGTCATCCTCTTCATAGGCCAGTCACCTTAAAGTATTGCCAATTTTAAAGGTCCGTAAGCTTCCCGGGTCCACCTCTTAAAGGGCCAGTACACTTAAAATGCTGTTGTTTCGAGGGTTTGTACACAACCCTGGTCAACCTCTTAAAGGACATAATTCCCTAAATTTGTCACTTCTTCAAGGGTTTGTCCACTTCTAGGGTCTGCCTCTTAAAGGGCCAGTCCGCAAAACATGTCACATGTTCAAGTGGCTTTCCACTTCATAAGCCACATTGACATTTCCAAAGGTCTGTCCATTCCCAGGGTTGTCTCTTAGAAGGCCACCCACACACAATAATGCATCTTTAAGGACTGTCCACTTCCATGGTCATCCTCTTCATAGGCCAGTCACCTTAAAGTATTGCCAATTTTAAAGGTCCGTAAGCTTCCCAGGTCCACCTCTTAAAGGGCCAGTACACTTAAAATGCTGTTGTTTCGAGGGTTTGTACACAACCCTGGTCAACCTCTTAAAGGACATAATTCCCTAAATTTGTCACCTCTTCAAGGGTTTGTCCACATCTAGGGTCTGCCTCTTAAAGGGCCAGTCATCAAAACATGTCACATGTTCAAGTGGATTTCCACTTCATAAGCCACATTGACATTTCCAAAGGTCTGTCCATTCCCAGGGTTGTCTCTTAGAAGGCCACCCACACACAATAATGCATCTTTAAGGACTGTCCACTTCCATGGTCATCCTCTTCATAGGCCAGTCACCTTAAAGTATTGCCAATTTTAAAGGTCCGTAAGCTTCCCAGGTCCACCTCTTAAAGGGCCAGTACACTTAAAATGCTGTTGTTTCGAGGGTTTGTACACAACCCTGGTCAACCTCTTAAAGGACATAATTCCCTAAATTTGTCACCTCTTCAAGGGTTTGTCCACTTCTAGGGTCTGCCTCTTAAAGGGCCAGTCCGCAAAACATGTCACATGTTCAAGTGGCTTTCCACTTCATAAGCCACATTGACATTTCCAAAGGTCTGTCCATTCCCAGGGTTGTCTCTTAGAAGGCCACCCACACACAATAATGCATCTTTAAGGACTGTCCACTTCCATGGTCATCCTCTTCATAGGCCAGTCACCTTAAAGTATTGCCAATTTTAAAGGTCCGTAAGCTTCCCAGGTCCACCTCTTAAAGGGCCAGTACACTTAAAATGCTGTTGTTTCGAGGGTTTGTACACAACCCTGGTCAACCTCTTAAAGGACATAATTCCCTAAATTTGTCACCTCTTCAAGGGTTTGTCCACTTCTATTGTCTGCCTCTTAAAGGGCCAGTCCGCAAAACATGTCACATGTTCAAGTGGCTTTCCACTTCATAAGCCACATTGACATTTCCAAAGGTCTGTCCATTCCCAGGGTTGTCTCTTAGAAGGCCACCCACACACAATAATGCATCTTTAAGGACTGTCCACTTCCATGGTCATCCTCTTCATAGGCCAGTCACCTTAAAGTATTGCCAATTTTAAAGGTCCGTAAGCTTCCCAGGTCCACCTCTTAAAGGGCCAGTACACTTAAAATGCTGTTGTTTCGAGGGTTTGTACACAACCCTGGTCAACCTCTTAAAGGACATAATTCCCTAAATTTGTCACCTCTTCAAGGGTTTGTCCACTTCTAGGGTCTGCCTCTTAAAGGGCCAGTCCGCAAAACATGTCACATGTTCAAGTGGCTTTCCACTTCATAAGCCACATTGACATTTCCAAAGGTCTGTCCATTCCCAGGGTTGTCTCTTAGAAGGCCACCCACACACAATAATGCATCTTTAAGGACTGTCCACTTCCATGGTCATCCTCTTCATAGGCCAGTCACCTTAAAGTATTGCCAATTTTAAAGGTCCGTAAGCTTCCCAGGTCCACCTCTTAAAGGGCCAGTACACTTAAAATGCTGTTGTTTCGAGGGTTTGTACACAACCCTGGTCAACCTCTTAAAGGACATAATTCCCTAAATTTGTCACCTCTTCAAGGGTTTGTCCACTTCTAGGGTCTGCCTCTTAAAGGGCCAGTCCGCAAAACATGTCACATGTTCAAGTGGCTTTCCACTTCATAAGCCACATTGACATTTCCAAAGGTCTGTCCATTCCCAGGGTTGTCTCTTAGAAGGCCACCCACACACAATAATGCATCTTTAAGGACTGTCCACTTCCATGGTCATCCTCTTCATAGGCCAGTCACCTTAAAGTATTGCCAATTTTAAAGGTCCGTAAGCTTCCCAGGTCCACCTCTTAAAGGACCAGTACACTTAAAATGCTGTTGTTTCGAGGGTTTGTACACAACCCTGGTCAACCTCTTAAAGGACATAATTCCCTAAATTTGTCACCTCTTCAAGGGTTTGTCCACTTCTAGTGTCTGCCTCTTAAAGGGCCAGTCCGCAAAACATGTCACATGTTCAAGTGGCTTTCCACTTCATAAGCCACATTGACATTTCCAAAGGTCTGTCCATTCCCAGGGTTGTCTCTTAGAAGGCCACCCACACACAATAATGCATCTTTAAGGACTGTCCACTTCCATGGTCATCCTCTTCATAGGCCAGTCACCCTAAAGTATTGCCAATTTTAAAGGTCCGTAAGCTTCCCAGGTCCACCTCTTAAAGGGCCAGTACACTTAAAATGCTGTTGTTTCGAGGGTTTGTACACAACCCTGGTCAACCTCTTAAAGGACATAATTCCCTAAATTTGTCACCTCTTCAAGGGTTTGTCCACATCTAGGGTCTGCCTCTTAAAGGGCCAGTCATCAAAACATGTCACATGTTCAAGTGGATTTCCACTTCATAAGCCACATTGACATTTCCAAAGGTCTGTCCATTCCCAGGGTTGTCTCTTAGAAGGCCACCCACACACAATAATGCATCTTTAAGGACTGTCCACTTCCATGGTCATCCTCTTCATAGGCCAGTCACCTTAAAGTATTGCCAATTTTAAAGGTCCGTAAGCTTCCCAGGTCCACCTCTTAAATGGCCAGTACACTTAAAATGCTGTTGTTTTGAGGGTTTGTACACAACCCTGGTCAACCTCTTAAAGGACATAATTCCCTAAATTTGTCACCTCTTCAAGGGTTTGTCCACTTCTAGGGTCTGCCTCTTAAAGGGCCAGTCCTCAAAACATGTCACATGTTCAAGTGGCTTTCCACTTCATAAGCCACATTGACATTTCCAAAGGTCTGTCCATTCCCAGCGTTGTCTCTTAGAAGGCCACCCACACACAATAATGCATCTTTAAGGACTGTCCACTTCCATGGTCATCCTCTTCATAGGCCAGTCACCTTAAAGTATTGCCAATTTTAAAGGTCCGTAAGCTTCCCAGGTCCACCTCTTAAAGGGCCAGTACACTTAAAATGCTGTTGTTTCGAGGGTTTGTACACAACCCTGGTCAACCTCTTAAAGGACATAATTCCCTAAATTTGTCACCTCTTCAAGGGTTTGTCCACTTCTAGGGTCTGCCTCTTAAAGGGCCAGTCCGCAAAACATGTCACATGTTCAAGTGGCTTTCCACTTCATAAGCCACATTGACATTTCCAAAGGTCTGTCCATTCCCAGGGTTGTCTCTTAGAAGGCCACCCACACACAATAATGCATCTTTAAGGACTGTCCACTTCCATGGTCATCCTCTTCATAGGCCAGTCACCTTAAAGTATTGCCAATTTTAAAGGTCCGTAAGCTTCCCAGGTCCACCTCTTAAAGGGCCAGTACACTTAAAATGCTGTTGTTTCGAGGGTTTGTACACAACCCTGGTCAACCTCTTAAAGGACATAATTCCCTAAATTTGTCACCTCTTCAAGGGTTTGTCCACTTCTAGGGTCTGCCTCTTAAAGGGCCAGTCCGCAAAACATGTCACATGTTCAAGTGGCTTTCCACTTCATAAGCCACATTGACATTTCCAAAGGTCTGTCCATTCCCAGGGTTGTCTCTTAGAAGGCCACCCACACACAATAATGCATCTTTAAGGACTGTCCACTTCCATGGTCATCCTCTTCATAGGCCAGTCACCTTAAAGTATTGCCAATTTTAAAGGTCCGTAAGCTTCCCAGGTCCACCTCTTAAAGGACCAGTACACTTAAAATGCTGTTGTTTCGAGGGTTTGTACACAACCCTGGTCAACCTCTTAAAGGACATAATTCCCTAAATTTGTCACCTCTTCAAGGGTTTGTCCACTTCTAGTGTCTGCCTCTTAAAGGGCCAGTCCGCAAAACATGTCACATGTTCAAGTGGCTTTCCACTTCATAAGCCACATTGACATTTCCAAAGGTCTGTCCATTCCCAGGGTTGTCTCTTAGAAGGCCACCCACACACAATAATGCATCTTTAAGGACTGTCCACTTCCATGGTCATCCTCTTCATAGGCCAGTCACCCTAAAGTATTGCCAATTTTAAAGGTCCGTAAGCTTCCCAGGTCCACCTCTTAAAGGGCCAGTACACTTAAAATGCTGTTGTTTCGAGGGTTTGTACACAACCCTGGTCAACCTCTTAAAGGACATAATTCCCTAAATTTGTCACCTCTTCAAGGGTTTGTCCACATCTAGGGTCTGCCTCTTAAAGGGCCAGTCATCAAAACATGTCACATGTTCAAGTGGATTTCCACTTCATAAGCCACATTGACATTTCCAAAGGTCTGTCCATTCCCAGGGTTGTCTCTTAGAAGGCCACCCACACACAATAATGCATCTTTAAGGACTGTCCACTTCCATGGTCATCCTCTTCATAGGCCAGTCACCTTAAAGTATTGCCAATTTTAAAGGTCCGTAAGCTTCCCAGGTCCACCTCTTAAATGGCCAGTACACTTAAAATGCTGTTGTTTTGAGGGTTTGTACACAACCCTGGTCAACCTCTTAAAGGACATAATTCCCTAAATTTGTCACCTCTTCAAGGGTTTGTCCACTTCTAGGGTCTGCCTCTTAAAGGGCCAGTCCTCAAAACATGTCACATGTTCAAGTGGCTTTCCACTTCATAAGCCACATTGACATTTCCAAAGGTCTGTCCATTCCCAGCGTTGTCTCTTAGAAGGCCACCCACACACAATAATGCATCTTTAAGGACTGTCCACTTCCATGGTCATCCTCTTCATAGGCCAGTCACCTTAAAGTATTGCCAATTTTAAAGGTCCGTAAGCTTCCCAGGTCCACCTCTTAAAGGGCCAGTACACTTAAAATGCTGCTGTTTCGAGGGTTTGTACACAACCCTGGTCAACCTCTTAAAGGACATAATTCCCTAAATTTGTCACCTCTTCAAGGGTTTGTCCACTTCTAGGGTCTGCCTCTTAAAGGGCCAGTCCGCAAAACATGTCACATGTTCAAGTGGCTTTCCACTTCATAAGCCACATTGACATTTCCAAAGGTCTGTCCATTCCCAGGGTTGTCTCTTAGAAGGCCACCCACACACAATAATGCATCTTTAAGGACTGTCCACTTCCATGGTCATCCTCTTCATAGGCCAGTCACCTTAAAGTATTGCCAATTTTAAAGGTCCGTAAGCTTCCCAGGTCCACCTCTTAAAGGGCCAGTACACTTAAAATGCTGTTGTTTCGAGGGTTTGTACACAACCCTGGTCAACCTCTTAAAGGACATAATTCCCTAAATTTGTCACCTCTTCAAGGGTTTGTCCACTTCTAGGGTCTGCCTCTTAAAGGGCCAGTCCGCAAAACATGTCACATGTTCAAGTGGCTTTCCACTTCATAAGCCACATTGACATTTCCAAAGGTCTGTCCATTCCCAGGGTTGTCTCTTAGAAGGCCACCCACACACAATAATGCATCTTTAAGGACTGTCCACTTTCATGGTCATCCTCTTCATAGGCCAGTCACCTTAAAGTATTGCCAATTTTAAAGGTCCGTAAGCTTCCCAGGTCCACCTCTTAAAGGGCCAGTACACTTAAAATGCTGTTGTTTCGAGGGTTTGTACACAACCCTGGTCAACCTCTTAAAGGACATAATTCCCTAAATTTGCCACCTCTTCAAGGGTTTGTCCACTTCTAGGGTCTGCCTCTTAAAGGGCCAGTCCGCAAAACATGTCACATGTTCAAGTGGCTTTCCACTTCATAAGCCACATTGACATTTCCAAAGGTCTGTCCATTCCCAGGGTTGTCTCTTAGAAGGCCACCCACACACAATAATGCATCTTTAAGGACTGTCCACTTCCATGGTCATCCTCTTCATAGGCCAGTCACCTTAAAGTATTGCCAATTTTAAAGGTCCGTAAGCTTCCCAGGTCCACCTCTTAAAGGGCCAGTACACTTAAAATGCTGTTGTTTCGAGGGTTTGTACACAACCCTGGTCAACCTCTTAAAGGACATAATTCCCTAAATGTGTCACCTCTTCAAGGGTTTGTCCACTTCTAGGGTCTGCCTCTTAAAGGGCCAGTCCTCAAAACATGTCACATGTTCAAGTGGCTTTCCACTTCATAAGCCACATTGACATTTCCAAAGGTCTGTCCATTCCCAGCGTTGTCTCTTAGAAGGCCACCCACACACAATAATGCATCTTTAAGGACTGTCCACTTCCATGGTCATCCTCTTCATAGGCCAGTCACCATAAAGTATTGCCAATTTTAAAGGTCCGTAAGCTTCCCAGGTCCACCTCTTAAAGGGCCAGTACACTTAAAATGCTGTTGTTTCGAGGGTTTGTACACAACCCTGGTCAACCTCTTAAAGGACATAATTCCCTAAATTTGTCACCTCTTCAAGGGTTTGTCCACTTCTAGGGTCTGCCTCTTAAAGGGCCAGTCCGCAAAACATGTCACATGTTCAAGTGGCTTTCCACTTCATAAGCCACATTGACATTTCCAAAGGTCTGTCCATTCCCAGGGTTGTCTCTTAGAAGGCCACCCACACTCAATAATGCATCTTTAAGGACTGTCCACTTCCATGGTCATCCTCTTCATAGGCCAGTCACCTTAAAGTATTGCCAATTTTAAAGGTCCGTAAGCTTCCCAGGTCCACCTCTTAAAGGGCCAGTACACTTAAAATGCTGTTGTTTCGAGGGTTTGTACACAACCCTGGTCAACCTCTTAAAGGACATAATTCCCTAAATTTGTCACCTCTTCAAGGGTTTGTCCACTTCTAGGGTCTGCCTCTTAAAGGGCCAGTCCGCAAAACATGTCACATGTTCAAGTGGCTTTCCACTTCATAAGCCACATTGACATTTCCAAAGGTCTGTCCATTCCCAGGGTTGTCTCTTAGAAGGCCACCCACACTCAATAATGCATCTTTAAGGACTGTCCACTTCCATGGTCATCCTCTTCATAGGCCAGTCACCTTAAAGTATTGCCAATTTTAAAGGTCCGTAAGCTTCCCAGGTCCACCTCTTAAAGGGCCAGTACACTTAAAATGCTGTTGTTTCGAGGGTTTGTACACAACCCTGGTCAACCTCTTAAAGGACATAATTCCCTAAATTTGTCACCTCTTCAAGGGTTTGTCCACTTCTAGGGTCTGCCTCTTAAAGGGCCAGTCCGCAAAACATGTCACATGTTCAAGTGGCTTTCCACTTCATAAGCCACATTGACATTTCCAAAGGTCTGTCCATTCCCAGGGTTGTCTCTTAGAAGGCCACCCACACACAATAATGCATCTTTAAGGACTGTCCACTTCCATGGTCATCCTCTTCATAGGCCAGTCACCTTAAAGTATTGCCAATTTTAAAGGTCCGTAAGCTTCCCAGGTCCACCTCTTAAAGGGCCAGTACACTTAAAATGCTGTTGTTTCGAGGGTTTGTACACAACCCTGGTCAACCTCTTAAAGGACATAATTCTCTAAATTTGTCACCTCTTCAAGGGTTTGTCCACTTCTAGGGTCTGCCTCTTAAAGGGCCAGTCCGCAAAACATGTCACATGTTCAAGTGGCTTTCCACTTCATAAGCCACATTGACATTTCCAAAGGTCTGTCCATTCCCAGGGTTGTCTCTTAGAAGGCCACCCACACACAATAATGCATCTTTAAGGACTGTCCACTTCCATGGTCATCCTCTTCATAGGCCAGTCACCTTAAAGTATTGCCAATTTTAAAGGTCCGTAAGCTTCCCAGGTCCACCTCTTAAAGGGCCAGTACACTTAAAATGCTGTTGTTTCGAGGGTTTGTACACAACCCTGGTCAACCTCTTAAAGGACATAATTCCCTAAATTTGCCACCTCTTCAAGGGTTTGTCCACTTCTAGGGTCTGCCTCTTAAAGGGCCAGTCCGCAAAACATGTCACATGTTCAAGTGGCTTTCCACTTCATAAGCCACATTGACATTTCCAAAGGTCTGTCCATTCCCAGGGTTGTCTCTTAGAAGGCCACCCACACACAATAATGCATCTTTAAGGACTGTCCACTTCCATGGTCATCCTCTTCATAGGCCAGTCACCTTAAAGTATTGCCAATTTTAAAGGTCCGTAAGCTTCCCAGGTCCACCTCTTAAAGGGCCAGTACACTTAAAATGCTGTTGTTTCGAGGGTTTGTACACAACCCTGGTCAACCTCTTAAAGGACATAATTCCCTAAATGTGTCACCTCTTCAAGGGTTTGTCCACTTCTAGGGTCTGCCTCTTAAAGGGCCAGTCCTCAAAACATGTCACATGTTCAAGTGGCTTTCCACTTCATAAGCCACATTGACATTTCCAAAGGTCTGTCCATTCCCAGCGTTGTCTCTTAGAAGGCCACCCACACACAATAATGCATCTTTAAGGACTGTCCACTTCCATGGTCATCCTCTTCATAGGCCAGTCACCATAAAGTATTGCCAATTTTAAAGGTCCGTAAGCTTCCCAGGTCCACCTCTTAAAGGGCCAGTACACTTAAAATGCTGTTGTTTCGAGGGTTTGTACACAACCCTGGTCAACCTCTTAAAGGACATAATTCCCTAAATTTGTCACCTCTTCAAGGGTTTGTCCACTTCTAGGGTCTGCCTCTTAAAGGGCCAGTCCTCAAAACATGTCACATGTTCAAGTGGCTTTCCACTTCATAAGCCACATTGACATTTCCAAAGGTCTGTCCATTCCCAGCGTTGTCTCTTAGAAGGCCACCCACACACAATAATGCATCTTTAAGGACTGTCCACTTCCATGGTCATCCTCTTCATAGGCCAGTCACCATAAAGTATTGCCAATTTTAAAGGTCCGTAAGCTTCCCAGGTCCACCTCTTAAAGGGCCAGTACACTTAAAATGCTGTTGTTTCGAGGGTTTGTACACAACCCTGGTCAACCTCTTAAAGGACATAATTCCCTAAATTTGTCACCTCTTCAAGGGTTTGTCCACTTCTAGGGTCTGCCTCTTAAAGGGCCAGTCCGCAAAACATGTCACATGTTCAAGTGGCTTTCCACTTCATAAGCCACATTGACATTTCCAAAGGTCTGTCCATTCCCAGGGTTGTCTCTTAGAAGGCCACCCACACTCAATAATGCATCTTTAAGGACTGTCCACTTCCATGGTCATCCTCTTCATAGGCCAGTCACCTTAAAGTATTGCCAATTTTAAAGGTCCGTAAGCTTCCCAGGTCCACCTCTTAAAGGGCCAGTACACTTAAAATGCTGTTGTTTCGAGGGTTTGTACACAACCCTGGTCAACCTCTTAAAGGACATAATTCTCTAAATTTGTCACCTCTTCAAGGGTTTGTCCACTTCTAGGGTCTGCCTCTTAAAGGGCCAGTCCGCAAAACATGTCACATGTTCAAGTGGCTTTCCACTTCATAAGCCACATTGACATTTCCAAAGGTCTGTCCATTCCCAGGGTTGTCTCTTAGAAGGCCACCCACACACAATAATGCATCTTTAAGGACTGTCCACTTCCATGGTCATCCTCTTCATAGGCCAGTCACCTTAAAGTATTGCCAATTTTAAAGGTCCGTAAGCTTCCCAGGTCCACCTCTTAAAGGGCCAGTACACTTAAAATGCTGTTGTTTCGAGGGTTTGTACACAACCCTGGTCAACCTCTTAAAGGACATAATTCCCTAAATTTGCCACCTCTTCAAGGGTTTGTCCACTTCTAGGGTCTGCCTCTTAAAGGGCCAGTCCGCAAAACATGTCACATGTTCAAGTGGCTTTCCACTTCATAAGCCACATTGACATTTCCAAAGGTCTGTCCATTCCCAGGGTTGTCTCTTAGAAGGCCACCCACACACAATAATGCATCTTTAAGGACTGTCCACTTCCATGGTCATCCTCTTCATAGGCCAGTCACCTTAAAGTATTGCCAATTTTAAAGGTCCGTAAGCTTCCCAGGTCCACCTCTTAAAGGGCCAGTACACTTAAAATGCTGTTGTTTCGAGGGTTTGTACACAACCCTGGTCAACCTCTTAAAGGACATAATTCCCTAAATGTGTCACCTCTTCAAGGGTTTGTCCACTTCTAGGGTCTGCCTCTTAAAGGGCCAGTCCTCAAAACATGTCACATGTTCAAGTGGCTTTCCACTTCATAAGCCACATTGACATTTCCAAAGGTCTGTCCATTCCCAGCGTTGTCTCTTAGAAGGCCACCCACACACAATAATGCATCTTTAAGGACTGTCCACTTCCATGGTCATCCTCTTCATAGGCCAGTCACCATAAAGTATTGCCAATTTTAAAGGTCCGTAAGCTTCCCAGGTCCACCTCTTAAAGGGCCAGTACACTTAAAATGCTGTTGTTTCGAGGGTTTGTACACAACCCTGGTCAACCTCTTAAAGGACATAATTCCCTAAATTTGTCACCTCTTCAAGGGTTTGTCCACTTCTAGGGTCTGCCTCTTAAAGGGCCAGTCCTCAAAACATGTCACATGTTCAAGTGGCTTTCCACTTCATAAGCCACATTGACATTTCCAAAGGTCTGTCCATTCCCAGCGTTGTCTCTTAGAAGGCCACCCACACACAATAATGCATCTTTAAGGACTGTCCACTTCCATGGTCATCCTCTTCATAGGCCAGTCACCATAAAGTATTGCCAATTTTAAAGGTTGGTAAGCTTCCCAGGTCCACCTCTTAAAGGGCCAGTACACTTAAAATGCTGTTGTTTCGAGGGTTTGTACACAACCCTGGTCAACCTCTTAAAGGACATAATTCCCTAAATTTGTCACCTCTTCAAGGGTTTGTCCACTTCTAGGGTCTGCCTCTTAAAGGGCCAGTCCGCAAAACATGTCACATGTTCAAGTGGCTTTCCACTTCATAAGCCACATTGACATTTCCAAAGGTCTGTCCATTCCCAGGGTTGTCTCTTAGAAGGCCACCCACACTCAATAATGCATCTTTAAGGACTGTCCACTTCCATGGTCATCCTCTTCATAGGCCAGTCACCTTAAAGTATTGCCAATTTTAAAGGTCCGTAAGCTTCCCAGGTCCACCTCTTAAAGGGCCAGTACACTTAAAATGCTGTTGTTTCGAGGGTTTGTACACAACCCTGGTCAACCTCTTAAAGGACATAATTCCCTAAATTTGTCACCTCTTCAAGGGTTTGTCCACTTCTAGGGTCTGCCTCTTAAAGGGCCAGTCCGCAAAACATGTCACATGTTCAAGTGGCTTTCCACTTCATAAGCCACATTGACATTTCCAAAGGTCTGTCCATTCCCAGGGTTGTCTCTTAGAAGGCCACCCACACACAATAATGCATCTTTAAGGACTGTCCACTTCCATGGTCATCCTCTTCATAGGCCAGTCACCTTAAAGTATTGCCAATTTTAAAGGTCCGTAAGCTTCCCAGGTCCACCTCTTAAAGGGCCAGTACACTTAAAATGCTGTTGTTTCGAGGGTTTGTACACAACCCTGGTCAACCTCTTAAAGGACATAATTCCCTAAATTTGTCACCTCTTCAAGGGTTTGTCCACTTCTAGGGTCTGCCTTTTAAAGGGCCAGTCCGCAAAACATGTCACATGTTCAAGTGGCTTTCCACTTCATAAGCCACATTGACATTTCCAAAGGTCTGTCCATTCCCAGGGTTGTCTCTTAGAAGGCCACCCACACACAATAATGCATCTTTAAGGACTGTCCACTTCCATGGTCATCCTCTTCATTGGCCAGTCACCTTAAAGTATTGCCAATTTTAAAGGTCCGTAAGCTTCCCAGGTCCACCTCTTAAAGGGCCAGTACACTTAAAATGCTGTTGTTTCGAGGGTTTGTACACAACCCTGGTCAACCTCTTAAAGGACATAATTCCCTAAATGTGTCACCTCTTCAAGGGTTTGTCCACTTCTAGGGTCTGCCTCTTAAAGGGCCAGTCCTCAAAACATGTCACATGTTCAAGTGGCTTTCCACTTCATAAGCCACATTGACATTTCCAAAGGTCTGTCCATTCCCAGCGTTGTCTCTTAGAAGGCCACCCACACACAATAATGCATCTTTAAGGACTGTCCACTTCCATGGTCATCCTCTTCATAGGCCAGTCACCATAAAGTATTGCCAATTTTAAAGGTCCGTAAGCTTCCCAGGTCCACCTCTTAAAGGGCCAGTACACTTAAAATGCTGTTGTTTCGAGGGTTTGTACACAACCCTGGTCAACCTCTTAAAGGACATAATTCCCTAAATTTGTCACCTCTTCAAGGGTTTGTCCACATCTAGGGTCTGCCTCTTAAAGGGCCAGTCATCAAAACATGTCACATGTTCAAGTGGATTTCCACTTCATAAGCCACATTGACATTTCCAAAGGTCTGTCCATTCCCAGGGTTGTCTCTTAGAAGGCCACCCACACACAATAATGCATCTTTAAGGACTGTCCACTTCCATGGTCATCCTCTTCATAGGCCAGTCACCTTAAAGTATTGCCAATTTTAAAGGTCCGTAAGCTTCCCAGGTCCACCTCTTAAAGGGCCAGTACACTTAAAATGCTGTTGTTTCGAGGGTTTGTACACAACCCTGGTCAACCTCTTAAAGGACATAATTCCCTAAATTTGTCACCTCTTCAAGGGTTTGTCCACTTCTAGGGTCTGCCTCTTAAAGGGCCAGTCCGCAAAACATGTCACATGTTCAAGTGGCTTTCCACTTCATAAGCCACATTGACATTTCCAAAGGTCTGTCCATTCCCAGGGTTGTCTCTTAGAAGGCCACCCACACACAATAATGCATCTTTAAGGACTGTCCACTTCCATGGTCATCCTCTTCATAGGCCAGTCACCTTAAAGTATTGCCAATTTTAAAGGTCCGTAAGCTTCCCAGGTCCACCTCTTAAAGGGCCAGTACACTTAAAATGCTGTTGTTTCGAGGGTTTGTACACAACCCTGGTCAACCTCTTAAAGGACATAATTCCCTAAATTTGTCACCTCTTCAAGGGTTTGTCCACTTCTATTGTCTGCCTCTTAAAGGGCCAGTCCGCAAAACATGTCACATGTTCAAGTGGCTTTCCACTTCATAAGCCACATTGACATTTCCAAAGGTCTGTCCATTCCCAGGGTTGTCTCTTAGAAGGCCACCCACACACAATAATGCATCTTTAAGGACTGTCCACTTCCATGGTCATCCTCTTCATAGGCCAGTCACCTTAAAGTATTGCCAATTTTAAAGGTCCGTAAGCTTCCCAGGTCCACCTCTTAAAGGGCCAGTACACTTAAAATGCTGTTGTTTCGAGGGTTTGTACACAACCCTGGTCAACCTCTTAAAGGACATAATTCCCTAAATTTGTCACCTCTTCAAGGGTTTGTCCACTTCTAGGGTCTGCCTCTTAAAGGGCCAGTCCGCAAAACATGTCACATGTTCAAGTGGCTTTCCACTTCATAAGCCACATTGACATTTCCAAAGGTCTGTCCATTCCCAGGGTTGTCTCTTAGAAGGCCACCCACACACAATAATGCATCTTTAAGGACTGTCCACTTCCATGGTCATCCTCTTCATAGGCCAGTCACCTTAAAGTATTGCCAATTTTAAAGGTCCGTAAGCTTCCCAGGTCCACCTCTTAAAGGGCCAGTACACTTAAAATGCTGTTGTTTCGAGGGTTTGTACACAACCCTGGTCAACCTCTTAAAGGACATAATTCCCTAAATTTGTCACCTCTTCAAGGGTTTGTCCACTTCTAGGGTCTGCCTCTTAAAGGGCCAGTCCGCAAAACATGTCACATGTTCAAGTGGCTTTCCACTTCATAAGCCACATTGACATTTCCAAAGGTCTGTCCATTCCCAGGGTTGTCTCTTAGAAGGCCACCCACACACAATAATGCATCTTTAAGGACTGTCCACTTCCATGGTCATCCTCTTCATAGGCCAGTCACCTTAAAGTATTGCCAATTTTAAAGGTCCGTAAGCTTCCCAGGTCCACCTCTTAAAGGACCAGTACACTTAAAATGCTGTTGTTTCGAGGGTTTGTACACAACCCTGGTCAACCTCTTAAAGGACATAATTCCCTAAATTTGTCACCTCTTCAAGGGTTTGTCCACTTCTAGTGTCTGCCTCTTAAAGGGCCAGTCCGCAAAACATGTCACATGTTCAAGTGGCTTTCCACTTCATAAGCCACATTGACATTTCCAAAGGTCTGTCCATTCCCAGGGTTGTCTCTTAGAAGGCCACCCACACACAATAATGCATCTTTAAGGACTGTCCACTTCCATGGTCATCCTCTTCATAGGCCAGTCACCCTAAAGTATTGCCAATTTTAAAGGTCCGTAAGCTTCCCAGGTCCACCTCTTAAAGGGCCAGTACACTTAAAATGCTGTTGTTTCGAGGGTTTGTACACAACCCTGGTCAACCTCTTAAAGGACATAATTCCCTAAATTTGTCACCTCTTCAAGGGTTTGTCCACATCTAGGGTCTGCCTCTTAAAGGGCCAGTCATCAAAACATGTCACATGTTCAAGTGGATTTCCACTTCATAAGCCACATTGACATTTCCAAAGGTCTGTCCATTCCCAGGGTTGTCTCTTAGAAGGCCACCCACACACAATAATGCATCTTTAAGGACTGTCCACTTCCATGGTCATCCTCTTCATAGGCCAGTCACCTTAAAGTATTGCCAATTTTAAAGGTCCGTAAGCTTCCCAGGTCCACCTCTTAAATGGCCAGTACACTTAAAATGCTGTTGTTTTGAGGGTTTGTACACAACCCTGGTCAACCTCTTAAAGGACATAATTCCCTAAATTTGTCACCTCTTCAAGGGTTTGTCCACTTCTAGGGTCTGCCTCTTAAAGGGCCAGTCCTCAAAACATGTCACATGTTCAAGTGGCTTTCCACTTCATAAGCCACATTGACATTTCCAAAGGTCTGTCCATTCCCAGCGTTGTCTCTTAGAAGGCCACCCACACACAATAATGCATCTTTAAGGACTGTCCACTTCCATGGTCATCCTCTTCATAGGCCAGTCACCTTAAAGTATTGCCAATTTTAAAGGTCCGTAAGCTTCCCAGGTCCACCTCTTAAAGGGCCCGTACACTTAAAATGCTGTTGTTTCGAGGGTTTGTACACAACCCTGGTCAACCTCTTAAAGGACATAATTCCCTAAATTTGTCACCTCTTCAAGGGTTTGTCCACTTCTAGGGTCTGCCTCTTAAAGGGCCAGTCCGCAAAACATGTCACATGTTCAAGTGGCTTTCCACTTCATAAGCCACATTGACATTTCCAAAGGTCTGTCCATTCCCAGGGTTGTCTCTTAGAAGGCCACCCACACACAATAATGCATCTTTAAGGACTGTCCACTTCCATGGTCATCCTCTTCATAGGCCAGTCACCTTAAAGTATTGCCAATTTTAAAGGTCCGTAAGCTTCCCAGGTCCACCTCTTAAAGGGCCAGTACACTTAAAATGCTGTTGTTTCGAGGGTTTGTACACAACCCTGGTCAACCTCTTAAAGGACATAATTCCCTAAATTTGTCACCTCTTCAAGGGTTTGTCCACTTCTAGGGTCTGCCTCTTAAAGGGCCAGTCCGCAAAACATGTCACATGTTCAAGTGGCTTTCCACTTCATAAGCCACATTGACATTTCCAAAGGTCTGTCCATTCCCAGGGTTGTCTCTTAGAAGGCCACCCACACACAATAATGCATCTTTAAGGACTGTCCACTTCCATGGTCATCCTCTTCATAGGCCAGTCACCTTAAAGTATTGCCAATTTTAAAGGTCCGTAAGCTTCCCAGGTCCACCTCTTAAAGGGCCAGTACACTTAAAATGCTGTTGTTTCGAGGGTTTGTACACAACCCTGGTCAACCTCTTAAAGGACATAATTCCCTAAATTTGCCACCTCTTCAAGGGTTTGTCCACTTCTAGGGTCTGCCTCTTAAAGGGCCAGTCCGCAAAACATGTCACATGTTCAAGTGGCTTTCCACTTCATAAGCCACATTGACATTTCCAAAGGTCTGTCCATTCCCAGGGTTGTCTCTTAGAAGGCCACCCACACACAATAATGCATCTTTAAGGACTGTCCACTTCCATGGTCATCCTCTTCATAGGCCAGTCACCTTAAAGTATTGCCAATTTTAAAGGTCCGTAAGCTTCCCAGGTCCACCTCTTAAAGGGCCAGTACACTTAAAATGCTGTTGTTTCGAGGGTTTGTACACAACCCTGGTCAACCTCTTAAAGGACATAATTCCCTAAATGTGTCACCTCTTCAAGGGTTTGTCCACTTCTAGGGTCTGCCTCTTAAAGGGCCAGTCCTCAAAACATGTCACATGTTCAAGTGGCTTTCCACTTCATAAGCCACATTGACATTTCCAAAGGTCTGTCCATTCCCAGCGTTGTCTCTTAGAAGGCCACCCACACACAATAATGCATCTTTAAGGACTGTCCACTTCCATGGTCATCCTCTTCATAGGCCAGTCACCATAAAGTATTGCCAATTTTAAAGGTCCGTAAGCTTCCCAGGTCCACCTCTTAAAGGGCCAGTACACTTAAAATGCTGTTGTTTCGAGGGTTTGTACACAACCCTGGTCAACCTCTTGAAGGACATAATTCCCTAAATTTGTCACCTCTTCAAGGGTTTGTCCACTTCTAGGGTCTGCCTCTTAAAGGGCCAGTCCGCAAAACATGTCACATGTTCAAGTGGCTTTCCACTTCATAAGCCACATTGACATTTCCAAAGGTCTGTCCATTCCCAGGGTTGTCTCTTAGAAGGCCACCCACACTCAATAATGCATCTTTAAGGACTGTCCACTTCCATGGTCATCCTCTTCATAGGCCAGTCACCTTAAAGTATTGCCAATTTTAAAGGTCCGTAAGCTTCCCAGGTCCACCTCTTAAAGGGCCAGTACACTTAAAATGCTGTTGTTTCGAGGGTTTGTACACAACCCTGGTCAACCTCTTAAAGGACATAATTCCCTAAATTTGTCACCTCTTCAAGGGTTTGTCCACTTCTAGGGTCTGCCTCTTAAAGGGCCAGTCCGCAAAACATGTCACATGTTCAAGTGGCTTTCCACTTCATAAGCCACATTGACATTTCCAAAGGTCTGTCCATTCCCAGGGTTGTCTCTTAGAAGGCCACCCACACACAATAATGCATCTTTAAGGACTGTCCACTTCCATGGTCATCCTCTTCATAGGCCAGTCACCTTAAAGTATTGCCAATTTTAAAGGTCCGTAAGCTTCCCAGGTCCACCTCTTAAAGGGCCAGTACACTTAAAATGCTGTTGTTTCGAGGGTTTGTACACAACCCTGGTCAACCTCTTAAAGGACATAATTCTCTAAATTTGTCACCTCTTCAAGGGTTTGTCCACTTCTAGGGTCTGCCTCTTAAAGGGCCAGTCCGCAAAACATGTCACATGTTCAAGTGGCTTTCCACTTCATAAGCCACATTGACATTTCCAAAGGTCTGTCCATTCCCAGGGTTGTCTCTTAGAAGGCCACCCACACACAATAATGCATCTTTAAGGACTGTCCACTTCCATGGTCATCCTCTTCATAGGCCAGTCACCTTAAAGTATTGCCAATTTTAAAGGTCCGTAAGCTTCCCAGGTCCACCTCTTAAAGGGCCAGTACACTTAAAATGCTGTTGTTTCGAGGGTTTGTACACAACCCTGGTCAACCTCTTAAAGGACATAATTCCCTAAATTTGCCACCTCTTCAAGGGTTTGTCCACTTCTAGGGTCTGCCTCTTAAAGGGCCAGTCCGCAAAACATGTCACATGTTCAAGTGGCTTTCCACTTCATAAGCCACATTGACATTTCCAAAGGTCTGTCCATTCCCAGGGTTGTCTCTTAGAAGGCCACCCACACACAATAATGCATCTTTAAGGACTGTCCACTTCCATGGTCATCCTCTTCATAGGCCAGTCACCTTAAAGTATTGCCAATTTTAAAGGTCCGTAAGCTTCCCAGGTCCACCTCTTAAAGGGCCAGTACACTTAAAATGCTGTTGTTTCGAGGGTTTGTACACAACCCTGGTCAACCTCTTAAAGGACATAATTCCCTAAATGTGTCACCTCTTCAAGGGTTTGTCCACTTCTAGGGTCTGCCTCTTAAAGGGCCAGTCCTCAAAACATGTCACATGTTCAAGTGGCTTTCCACTTCATAAGCCACATTGACATTTCCAAAGGTCTGTCCATTCCCAGCGTTGTCTCTTAGAAGGCCACCCACACACAATAATGCATCTTTAAGGACTGTCCACTTCCATGGTCATCCTCTTCATAGGCCAGTCACCATAAAGTATTGCCAATTTTAAAGGTCCGTAAGCTTCCCAGGTCCACCTCTTAAAGGGCCAGTACACTTAAAATGCTGTTGTTTCGAGGGTTTGTACACAACCCTGGTCAACCTCTTAAAGGACATAATTCCCTAAATTTGTCACCTCTTCAAGGGTTTGTCCACTTCTAGGGTCTGCCTCTTAAAGGGCCAGTCCTCAAAACATGTCACATGTTCAAGTGGCTTTCCACTTCATAAGCCACATTGACATTTCCAAAGGTCTGTCCATTCCCAGCGTTGTCTCTTAGAAGGCCACCCACACACAATAATGCATCTTTAAGGACTGTCCACTTCCATGGTCATCCTCTTCATAGGCCAGTCACCATAAAGTATTGCCAATTTTAAAGGTCCGTAAGCTTCCCAGGTCCACCTCTTAAAGGGCCAGTACACTTAAAATGCTGTTGTTTCGAGGGTTTGTACACAACCCTGGTCAACCTCTTAAAGGACATAATTCCCTAAATTTGTCACCTCTTCAAGGGTTTGTCCACTTCTAGGGTCTGCCTCTTAAAGGGCCAGTCCGCAAAACATGTCACATGTTCAAGTGGCTTTCCACTTCATAAGCCACATTGACATTTCCAAAGGTCTGTCCATTCCCAGGGTTGTCTCTTAGAAGGCCACCCACACTCAATAATGCATCTTTAAGGACTGTCCACTTCCATGGTCATCCTCTTCATAGGCCAGTCACCTTAAAGTATTGCCAATTTTAAAGGTCCGTAAGCTTCCCAGGTCCACCTCTTAAAGGGCCAGTACACTTAAAATGCTGTTGTTTCGAGGGTTTGTACACAACCCTGGTCAACCTCTTAAAGGACATAATTCCCTAAATTTGTCACCTCTTCAAGGGTTTGTCCACTTCTAGGGTCTGCCTCTTAAAGGGCCAGTCCGCAAAACATGTCACATGTTCAAGTGGCTTTCCACTTCATAAGCCACATTGACATTTCCAAAGGTCTGTCCATTCCCAGGGTTGTCTCTTAGAAGGCCACCCACACACAATAATGCATCTTTAAGGACTGTCCACTTCCATGGTCATCCTCTTCATAGGCCAGTCACCTTAAAGTATTGCCAATTTTAAAGGTCCGTAAGCTTCCCAGGTCCACCTCTTAAAGGGCCAGTACACTTAAAATGCTGTTGTTTCGAGGGTTTGTACACAACCCTGGTCAACCTCTTAAAGGACATAATTCCCTAAATTTGTCACCTCTTCAAGGGTTTGTCCACTTCTAGGGTCTGCCTTTTAAAGGGCCAGTCCGCAAAACATGTCACATGTTCAAGTGGCTTTCCACTTCATAAGCCACATTGACATTTCCAAAGGTCTGTCCATTCCCAGGGTTGTCTCTTAGAAGGCCACCCACACACAATAATGCATCTTTAAGGACTGTCCACTTCCATGGTCATCCTCTTCATAGGCCAGTCACCTTAAAGTATTGCCAATTTTAAAGGACCGTAAGCTTCCCAGGTCCACCTCTTAAAGGGCCAGTACACTTAAAATGCTGTTGTTTCGAGGGTTTGTACACAACCCTGGTCAACCTCTTAAAGGACATAATTCCCTAAATGTGTCACCTCTTCAAGGGTTTGTCCACTTCTAGGGTCTGCCTCTTAAAGGGCCAGTCCGCAAAACATGTCACATGTTCAAGTGGCTTTCCACTTCATAAGCCACATTGACATTTCCAAAGGTCTGTCCATTCCCAACGTTGTCTCTTAGAAGGCCACCCACACACAATAATGCATCTTTAAGGACTGTCCACTTCCATGGTCATCCTCTTCATAGGCCAGTCACCATAAAGTATTGCCAATTTTAAAGGTCCGTAAGCTTCCCAGGTCCACCTCTTAAAGGGCCAGTACACTTAAAATGCTGTTGTTTCGAGGGTTTGTACACAACCCTGGTCAACCTCTTAAAGGACATAATTCCCTAAATTTGTCACCTCTTCAAGGGTTTGTCCACTTCTAGGGTCTGCCTCTTAAAGGGCCAGTCCGCAAAACATGTCACATGTTCAAGTGGCTTTCCACTTCATAAGCCACATTGACATTTCCAAAGGTCTGTCCATTCCCAGCGTTGTCTCTTAGAAGGCCACCCACACACAATAATGCATCTTTAAGGACTGTCCACTTCCATGGTCATCCTCTTCATAGGCCAGTCACCATAAAGTATTGCCAATTTTAAAGGTCCGTAAGCTTCCCAGGTCCACCTCTTAAAGGGCCAGTACACTTAAAATGCTGTTGTTTCGAGGGTTTGTACACAACCCTGGTCAACCTCTTAAAGGACATAATTCCCTAAATTTGTCACCTCTTCAAGGGTTTGTCCACTTCTAGGGTCTGCCTCTTAAAGGGCCAGTCCGCAAAACATGTCACATGTTCAAGTGGCTTTCCACTTCATAAGCCACATTGACATTTCCAAAGGTCTGTCCATTCCCAGGGTTGTCTCTTAGAAGGCCACCCACACTCAATAATGCATCTTTAAGGACTGTCCACTTCCATGGTCATCCTCTTCATAGGCCAGTCACCTTAAAGTATTGCCAATTTTAAAGGTCCGTAAGCTTCCCAGGTCCACCTCTTAAAGGGCCAGTACACTTAAAATGCTGTTGTTTCGAGGGTTTGTACACAACCCTGGTCAACCTCTTAAAGGACATAATTCCCTAAATTTGTCACCTCTTCAAGGGTTTGTCCACTTCTAGGGTCTGCCTCTTAAAGGGCCAGTCCGCAAAACATGTCACATGTTCAAGTGGCTTTCCACTTCATAAGCCACATTGACATTTCCAAAGGTCTGTCCATTCCCAGGGTTGTCTCTTAGAAGGCCACCCACACACAATAATGCATCTTTAAGGACTGTCCACTTCCATGGTCATCCTCTTCATAGGCCAGTCACCTTAAAGTATTGCCAATTTTAAAGGTCCGTAAGCTTCCCAGGTCCACCTCTTAAAGGGCCAGTACACTTAAAATGCTGTTGTTTCGAGGGTTTGTACACAACCCTGGTCAACCTCTTAAAGGACATAATTCCCTAAATTTGCCACCTCTTCAAGGGTTTGTCCACTTCTAGGGTCTGCCTCTTAAAGGGCCAGTCCGCAAAACATGTCACATGTTCAAGTGGCTTTCCACTTCATAAGCCACATTGACATTTCCAAAGGTCTGTCCATTCCCAGGGTTGTCTCTTAGAAGGCCACCCACACACAATAATGCATCTTTAAGGACTGTCCACTTCCATGGTCATCCTCTTCATAGGCCAGTCACCTTAAAGTATTGCCAATTTTAAAGGTCCGTAAGCTTCCCAGGTCCACCTCTTAAAGGGCCAGTACACTTAAAATGCTGTTGTTTCGAGGGTTTGTACACAACCCTGGTCAACCTGTTAAAGGACATAATTCCCTAAATGTGTCACCTCTTCAAGGGTTTGTCCACTTCTAGGGTCTGCCTCTTAAAGGGCCAGTCCTCAAAACATGTCACATGTTCAAGTGGCTTTCCACTTCATAAGCCACATTGACATTTCCAAAGGTCTGTCCATTCCCAGCGTTGTCTCTTAGAAGGCCACCCACACACAATAATGCATCTTTAAGGACTGTCCACTTCCATGGTCATCCTCTTCATAGGCCAGTCACCATAAAGTATTGCCAATTTTAAAGGTCCGTAAGCTTCCCAGGTCCACCTCTTAAAGGGCCAGTACACTTAAAATGCTGTTGTTTCGAGGGTTTGTACACAACCCTGGTCAACCTCTTAAAGGACATAATTCCCTAAATTTGTCACCTCTTCAAGGGTTTGTCCACTTCTAGGGTCTGCCTCTTAAAGGGCCAGTCCTCAAAACATGTCACATGTTCAAGTGGCTTTCCACTTCATAAGCCACATTGACATTTCCAAAGGTCTGTCCATTCCCAGCGTTGTCTCTTAGAAGGCCACCCACACACAATAATGCATCTTTAAGGACTGTCCACTTCCATGGTCATCCTCTTCATAGGCCAGTCACCATAAAGTATTGCCAATTTTAAAGGTCCGTAAGCTTCCCAGGTCCACCTCTTAAAGGGCCAGTACACTTAAAATGCTGTTGTTTCGAGGGTTTGTACACAACCCTGGTCAACCTCTTAAAGGACATAATTCCCTAAATTTGTCACCTCTTCAAGGGTTTGTCCACTTCTAGGGTCTGCCTCTTAAAGGGCCAGTCCGCAAAACATGTCACATGTGCAAGTGGCTTTCCACTTCATAAGCCACATTGACATTTCCAAAGGTCTGTCCATTCCCAGGGTTGTCTCTTAGAAGGCCACCCACACTCAATAATGCATCTTTAAGGACTGTCCACTTCCATGGTCATCCTCTTCATAGGCCAGTCACCTTAAAGTATTGCCAATTTTAAAGGTCCGTAAGCTTCCCAGGTCCACCTCTTAAAGGGCCAGTACACTTAAAATGCTGTTGTTTCGAGGGTTTGTACACAACCCTGGTCAACCTCTTAAAGGACATAATTCCCTAAATTTGTCACCTCTTCAAGGGTTTGTCCACTTCTAGGGTCTGCCTCTTAAAGGGCCAGTCCGCAAAACATGTCACATGTTCAAGTGGCTTTCCACTTCATAAGCCACATTGACATTTCCAAAGGTCTGTCCATTCCCAGGGTTGTCTCTTAGAAGGCCACCCACACACAATAATGCATCTTTAAGGACTGTCCACTTCCATGGTCATCCTCTTCATAGGCCAGTCACCTTAAAGTATTGCCAATTTTAAAGGTCCGTAAGCTTCCCAGGTCCACCTCTTAAAGGGCCAGTACACTTAAAATGCTGTTGTTTCGAGGGTTTGTACACAACCCTGGTCAACCTCTTAAAGGACATAATTCCCTAAATTTGTCACCTCTTCAAGGGTTTGTCCACTTCTAGGGTCTGCCTTTTAAAGGGCCAGTCCGCAAAACATGTCACATGTTCAAGTGGCTTTCCACTTCATAAGCCACATTGACATTTCCAAAGGTCTGTCCATTCCCAGGGTTGTCTCTTAGAAGGCCACCCACACACAATAATGCATCTTTAAGGACTGTCCACTTCCATGGTCATCCTCTTCATAGGCCAGTCACCTTAAAGTATTGCCAATTTTAAAGGTCCGTAAGCTTCCCAGGTCCACCTCTTAAAGGGCCAGTACACTTAAAATGCTGTTGTTTCGAGGGTTTGTACACAACCCTGGTCAACCTCTTAAAGGACATAATTCCCTAAATGTGTCACCTCTTCAAGGGTTTGTCCACTTCTAGGGTCTGCCTCTTAAAGGGCCAGTCCGCAAAACATGTCACATGTTCAAGTGGCTTTCCACTTCATAAGCCACATTGACATTTCCAAAGGTCTGTCCATTCCCAGGGTTGTCTCTTAGAAGGCCACCCACACTCAATAATGCATCTTTAAGGACTGTCCACTTCCATGGTCATCCTCTTCATAGGCCAGTCACCTTAAAGTATTGCCAATTTTAAAGGTCCGTAAGCTTCCCAGGTCCACCTCTTAAAGGGCCAGTACACTTAAAATGCTGTTGTTTCGAGGGTTTGTACACAACCCTGGTCAACCTCTTAAAGGACATAATTCCCTAAATTTGTCACCTCTTCAAGGGTTTGTCCACTTCTAGGGTCTGCCTCTTAAAGGGCCAGTCCGCAAAACATGTCACATGTTCAAGTGGCTTTCCACTTCATAAGCCACATTGACATTTCCAAAGGTCTGTCCATTCCCAGGGTTGTCTCTTAGAAGGCCACCCACACACAATAATGCATCTTTAAGGACTGTCCACTTCCATGGTCATCCTCTTCATAGGCCAGTCACCTTAAAGTATTGCCAATTTTAAAGGTCCGTAAGCTTCCCAGGTCCACCTCTTAAAGGGCCAGTACACTTAAAATGCTGTTGTTTCGAGGGTTTGTACACAACCCTGGTCAACCTCTTAAAGGACATAATTCTCTAAATTTGTCACCTCTTCAAGGGTTTGTCCACTTCTAGGGTCTGCCTCTTAAAGGGCCAGTCCGCAAAACATGTC
This sequence comes from Eleutherodactylus coqui, assembly GCF_035609145.1. Lineage (NCBI taxonomy): Eukaryota > Metazoa > Chordata > Amphibia > Anura > Eleutherodactylidae > Eleutherodactylus > Eleutherodactylus coqui. The sequence continues at coordinate 26,346 of NW_027102112.1, forward strand.
ACATGTTCAAGTGGCTTTCCACTTCATAAGCCACATTGACATTTCCAAAGGTCTGTCCATTCCCAGGGTTGTCTCTTAGAAGGCCACCCACACACAATAATGCATCTTTAAGGACTGTCCACTTCCATGGTCATCCTCTTCATAGGCCAGTCACCTTAAAGTATTGCCAATTTTAAAGGTCCGTAAGCTTCCCAGGTCCACCTCTTAAAGGGCCAGTACACTTAAAATGCTGTTGTTTCGAGGGTTTGTACACAACCCTGGTCAACCTCTTAAAGGACATAATTCCCTAAATTTGCCACCTCTTCAAGGGTTTGTCCACTTCTAGGGTCTGCCTCTTAAAGGGCCAGTCCGCAAAACATGTCACATGTTCAAGTGGCTTTCCACTTCATAAGCCACATTGACATTTCCAAAGGTCTGTCCATTCCCAGGGTTGTCTCTTAGAAGGCCACCCACACACAATAATGCATCTTTAAGGACTGTCCACTTCCATGGTCATCCTCTTCATAGGCCAGTCACCTTAAAGTATTGCCAATTTTAAAGGTCCGTAAGCTTCCCAGGTCCACCTCTTAAAGGGCCAGTACACTTAAAATGCTGTTGTTTCGAGGGTTTGTACACAACCCTGGTCAACCTCTTAAAGGACATAATTCCCTAAATGTGTCACCTCTTCAAGGGTTTGTCCACTTCTAGGGTCTGCCTCTTAAAGGGCCAGTCCTCAAAACATGTCACATGTTCAAGTGGCTTTCCACTTCATAAGCCACATTGACATTTCCAAAGGTCTGTCCATTCCCAGCGTTGTCTCTTAGAAGGCCACCCACACACAATAATGCATCTTTAAGGACTGTCCACTTCCATGGTCATCCTCTTCATAGGCCAGTCACCATAAAGTATTGCCAATTTTAAAGGTCCGTAAGCTTCCCAGGTCCACCTCTTAAAGGGCCAGTACACTTAAAATGCTGTTGTTTCGAGGGTTTGTACACAACCCTGGTCAACCTCTTAAAGGACATAATTCCCTAAATTTGTCACCTCTTCAAGGGTTTGTCCACTTCTAGGGTCTGCCTCTTAAAGGGCCAGTCCGCAAAACATGTCACATGTTCAAGTGGCTTTCCACTTCATAAGCCACATTGACATTTCCAAAGGTCTGTCCATTCCCAGGGTTGTCTCTTAGAAGGCCACCCACACTCAATAATGCATCTTTAAGGACTGTCCACTTCCATGGTCATCCTCTTCATAGGCCAGTCACCTTAAAGTATTGCCAATTTTAAAGGTCCGTAAGCTTCCCAGGTCCACCTCTTAAAGGGCCAGTACACTTAAAATGCTGTTGTTTCGAGGGTTTGTACACAACCCTGGTCAACCTCTTAAAGGACATAATTCCCTAAATTTGTCACCTCTTCAAGGGTTTGTCCACTTCTAGGGTCTGCCTCTTAAAGGGCCAGTCCGCAAAACATGTCACATGTTCAAGTGGCTTTCCACTTCATAAGCCACATTGGCATTTCCAAAGGTCTGTCCATTTCCAGGGTTGTCTCTTAGAAGGCCACCCACACACAATAATGCATCTTTAAGGACTGTCCACTTCCATGGTCATCCTCTTCATAGGCCAGTCACCATAAAGTATTGCCAATTTTAAAGGTCCGTAAGCTTCCCAGGTCCACCTCTTAAAGGGCCAGTACACTTAAAATGCTGTTGTTTCGAGGGTTTGTACACAACCCTGGTCAACCTCTTAAAGGACATAATTCCCTAAATTTGTCACCTCTTCAAGGGTTTGTCCACTTCTAGGGTCTGCCTCTTAAAGGGCCAGTCCGCAAAACATGTCACATGTTCAAGTGGCTTTCCACTTCATAAGCCACATTGACATTTCCAAAGGTCTGTCCATTCCCAGGGTTGTCTCTTAGAAGGCCACCCACACTCAATAATGCATCTTTAAGGACTGTCCACTTCCATGGTCATCCTCTTCATAGGCCAGTCACCTTAAAGTATTGCCAATTTTAAAGGTCCGTAAGCTTCCCAGGTCCACCTCTTAAAGGGCCAGTACACTTAAAATGCTGTTGTTTCGAGGGTTTGTACACAACCCTGGTCAACCTCTTAAAGGACATAATTCCCTAAATTTGTCACCTCTTCAAGGGTTTGTCCACTTCTAGGGTCTGCCTCTTAAAGGGCCAGTCCGCAAAACATGTCACATGTTCAAGTGGCTTTCCACTTCATAAGCCACATTGACATTTCCAAAGGTCTGTCCATTCCCAGGGTTGTCTCTTAGAAGGCCACCCACACACAATAATGCATCTTTAAGGACTGTCCACTTCCATGGTCATCCTCTTCATAGGCCAGTCACCTTAAAGTATTGCCAATTTTAAAGGTCCGTAAGCTTCCCAGGTCCACCTCTTAAAGGGCCAGTACACTTAAAATGCTGTTGTTTCGAGGGTTTGTACACAACCCTGGTCAACCTCTTAAAGGACATAATTCCCTAAATTTGTCACCTCTTCAAGGGTTTGTCCACTTCTAGGGTCTGCCTTTTAAAGGGCCAGTCCGCAAAACATGTCACATGTTCAAGTGGCTTTCCACTTCATAAGCCACATTGACATTTCCAAAGGTCTGTCCATTCCCAGGGTTGTCTCTTAGAAGGCCACCCACACACAATAATGCATCTTTAAGGACTGTCCACTTCCATGGTCATCCTCTTCATAGGCCAGTCACCTTAAAGTATTGCCAATTTTAAAGGTCCGTAAGCTTCCCAGGTCCACCTCTTAAAGGGCCAGTACACTTAAAATGCTGTTGTTTCGAGGGTTTGTACACAACCCTGGTCAACCTCCTAAAGGACATAATTCCCTAAATGTGTCACCTCTTCAAGGGTTTGTCCACTTCTAGGGTCTGCCTCTTAAAGGGCCAGTCCTCAAAACATGTCACATGTTCAAGTGGCTTTCCACTTCATAAGCCACATTGACATTTCCAAAGGTCTGTCCATTCCCAGCGTTGTCTCTTAGAAGGCCACCCACACACAATAATGCATCTTTAAGGACTGTCCACTTCCATGGTCATCCTCTTCATAGGCCAGTCACCATAAAGTATTGCCAATTTTAAAGGTCCGTAAGCTTCCCAGGTCCACCTCTTAAAGGGCCAGTACACTTAAAATGCTGTTGTTTCGAGGGTTTGTACACAACCCTGGTCAACCTCTTAAAGGACATAATTCCCTAAATTTGTCACCTCTTCAAGGGTTTGTCCACTTCTAGGGTCTGCCTCTTAAAGGGCCAGTCCGCAAAACATGTCACATGTTCAAGTGGCTTTCCACTTCATAAGCCACATTGACATTTCCAAAGGTCTGTCCATTCCCAGGGTTGTCTCTTAGAAGGCCACCCACACTCAATAATGCATCTTTAAGGACTGTCCACTTCCATGGTCATCCTCTTCATAGGCCAGTCACCTTAAAGTATTGCCAATTTTAAAGGTCCGTAAGCTTCCCAGGTCCACCTCTTAAAGGGCCAGTACACTTAAAATGCTGTTGTTTCGAGGGTTTGTACACAACCCTGGTCAACCTCTTAAAGGACATAATTCCCTAAATTTGTCACCTCTTCAAGGGTTTGTCCACTTCTAGGGTCTGCCTCTTAAAGGGCCAGTCCGCAAAACATGTCACATGTTCAAGTGGCTTTCCACTTCATAAGCCACATTGACATTTCCAAAGGTCTGTCCATTCCCAGGGTTGTCTCTTAGAAGGCCACCCACACACAATAATGCATCTTTAAGGACTGTCCACTTCCATGGTCATCCTCTTCATAGGCCAGTCACCTTAAAGTATTGCCAATTTTAAAGGTCCGTAAGCTTCCCAGGTCCACCTCTTAAAGGGCCAGTACACTTAAAATGCTGTTGTTTCGAGGGTTTGTACACAACCCTGGTCAACCTCTTAAAGGACATAATTCTCTAAATTTGTCACCTCTTCAAGGGTTTGTCCACTTCTAGGGTCTGCCTCTTAAAGGGCCAGTCCGCAAAACATGTCACATGTTCAAGTGGCTTTCCACTTCATAAGCCACATTGACATTTCCAAAGGTCTGTCCATTCCCAGGGTTGTCTCTTAGAAGGCCACCCACACACAATAATGCATCTTTAAGGACTGTCCACTTCCATGGTCATCCTCTTCATAGGCCAGTCACCTTAAAGTATTGCCAATTTTAAAGGTCCGTAAGCTTCCCAGGTCCACCTCTTAAAGGGCCAGTACACTTAAAATGCTGTTGTTTCGAGGGTTTGTACACAACCCTGGTCAACCTCTTAAAGGACATAATTCCCTAAATTTGCCACCTCTTCAAGGGTTTGTCCACTTCTAGGGTCTGCCTCTTAAAGGGCCAGTCCGCAAAACATGTCACATGTTCAAGTGGCTTTCCACTTCATAAGCCACATTGACATTTCCAAAGGTCTGTCCATTCCCAGGGTTGTCTCTTAGAAGGCCACCCACACACAATAATGCATCTTTAAGGACTGTCCACTTCCATGGTCATCCTCTTCATAGGCCAGTCACCTTAAAGTATTGCCAATTTTAAAGGTCCGTAAGCTTCCCAGGTCCACCTCTTAAAGGGCCAGTACACTTAAAATGCTGTTGTTTCGAGGGTTTGTACACAACCCTGGTCAACCTCTTAAAGGACATAATTCCCTAAATGTGTCACCTCTTCAAGGGTTTGTCCACTTCTAGGGTCTGCCTCTTAAAGGGCCAGTCCTCAAAACATGTCACATGTTCAAGTGGCTTTCCACTTCATAAGCCACATTGACATTTCCAAAGGTCTGTCCATTCCCAGCGTTGTCTCTTAGAAGGCCACCCACACACAATAATGCATCTTTAAGGACTGTCCACTTCCATGGTCATCCTCTTCATAGGCCAGTCACCATAAAGTATTGCCAATTTTAAAGGTCCGTAAGCTTCCCAGGTCCACCTCTTAAAGGGCCAGTACACTTAAAATGCTGTTGTTTCGAGGGTTTGTACACAACCCTGGTCAACCTCTTAAAGGACATAATTCCCTAAATTTGTCACCTCTTCAAGGGTTTGTCCACTTCTAGGGTCTGCCTCTTAAAGGGCCAGTCCGCAAAACATGTCACATGTTCAAGTGGCTTTCCACTTCATAAGCCACATTGACATTTCCAAAGGTCTGTCCATTCCCAGGGTTGTCTCTTAGAAGGCCACCCACACTCAATAATGCATCTTTAAGGACTGTCCACTTCCATGGTCATCCTCTTCATAGGCCAGTCACCTTAAAGTATTGCCAATTTTAAAGGTCCGTAAGCTTCCCAGGTCCACCTCTTAAAGGGCCAGTACACTTAAAATGCTGTTGTTTCGAGGGTTTGTACACAACCCTGGTCAACCTCTTAAAGGACATAATTCCCTAAATTTGTCACCTCTTCAAGGGTTTGTCCACTTCTAGGGTCTGCCTCTTAAAGGGCCAGTCCGCAAAACATGTCACATGTTCAAGTGGCTTTCCACTTCATAAGCCACATTGACATTTCCAAAGGTCTGTCCATTTCCAGGGTTGTCTCTTAGAAGGCCACCCACACACAATAATGCATCTTTAAGGACTGTCCACTTCCATGGTCATCCTCTTCATAGGCCAGTCACCTTAAAGTATTGCCAATTTTAAAGGTCCGTAAGCTTCCCAGGTCCACCTCTTAAAGGGCCAGTACACTTAAAATGCTGTTGTTTCGAGGGTTTGTACACAACCCTGGTCAACCTCTTAAAGGACATAATTCCCTAAATTTGTCACCTCTTCAAGGGTTTGTCCACTTCTAGGGTCTGCCTCTTAAAGGGCCAGTCCGCAAAACATGTCACATGTTCAAGTGGCTTTCCACTTCATAAGCCACATTGACATTTCCAAAGGTCTGTCCATTCCCAGGGTTGTCTCTTAGAAGGCCACCCACACACAATAATGCATCTTTAAGGACTGTCCACTTCCATGGTCATCCTCTTCATAGGCCAGTCACCTTAAAGTATTGCCAATTTTAAAGGTCCGTAAGCTTCCCAGGTCCACCTCTTAAAGGGCCAGTACACTTAAAATGCTGTTGTTTCGAGGGTTTGTACACAACCCTGGTCAACCTCTTAAAGGACATAATTCCCTAAATGTGTCACCTCTTCAAGGGTTTGTCCACTTCTAGGGTCTGCCTCTTAAAGGGCCAGTCCTCAAAACATGTCACATGTTCAAGTGGCTTTCCACTTCATAAGCCACATTGACATTTCCAAAGGTCTGTCCATTCCCAGCGTTGTCTCTTAGAAGGCCACCCACACACAATAATGCATCTTTAAGGACTGTCCACTTCCATGGTCATCCTCTTCATAGGCCAGTCACCATAAAGTATTGCCAATTTTAAAGGTCCGTAAGCTTCCAGGTCCACCTCTTAAAGGGCCAGTACACTTAAAATGCTGTTGTTTCGAGGGTTTGTACACAACCCTGGTCAACCTCTTAAAGGACATAATTCCCTAAATTTGTCACCTCTTCAAGGGTTTGTCCACTTCTAGGGTCTGCCTCTTAAAGGGCCAGTCCGCAAAACATGTCACATGTTCAAGTGGCTTTCCACTTCATAAGCCACATTGACATTTCCAAAGGTCTGTCCATTCCCAGGGTTGTCTCTTAGAAGGCCACCCACACTCAATAATGCATCTTTAAGGACTGTCCACTTCCATGGTCATCCTCTTCATAGGCCAGTCACCTTAAAGTATTGCCAATTTTAAAGGTCCGTAAGCTTCCAGGTCCACCTCTTAAAGGGCCAGTACACTTAAAATGCTGTTGTTTCGAGGGTTTGTACACAACCCTGGTCAACCTCTTAAAGGACATAATTCCCTAAATTTGTCACCTCTTCAAGGGTTTGTCCACTTCTAGGGTCTGCCTCTTAAAGGGCCAGTCCGCAAAACATGTCACATGTTCAAGTGGCTTTCCACTTCATAAGCCACATTGACATTTCCAAAGGTCTGTCCATTCCCAGGGTTGTCTCTTAGAAGGCCACCCACACACAATAATGCATCTTTAAGGACTGTCCACTTCCATGGTCATCCTCTTCATAGGCCAGTCACCTTAAAGTATTGCCAATTTTAAAGGTCCGTAAGCTTCCCAGGTCCACCTCTTAAAGGGCCAGTACACTTAAAATGCTGTTGTTTCGAGGGTTTGTACACAACCCTGGTCAACCTCTTAAAGGACATAATTCCCTAAATTTGTCACCTCTTCAAGGGTTTGTCCACTTCTAGGGTCTGCCTCTTAAAGGGCCAGTCCGCAAAACATGTCACATGTTCAAGTGGCTTTCCACTTCATAAGCCACATTGACATTTCCAAAGGTCTGTCCATTCCCAGGGTTGTCTCTTAGAAGGCCACCCACACACAATAATGCATCTTTAAGGACTGTCCACTTCCATGGTCATCCTCTTCATAGGCCAGTCACCTTAAAGTATTGCCAATTTTAAAGGTCCGTAAGCTTCCCAGGTCCACCTCTTAAAGGGCCAGTACACTTAAAATGCTGTTGTTTCGAGGGTTTGTACACAACCCTGGTCAACCTCTTAAAGGACATAATTCCCTAAATTTGCCACCTCTTCAAGGGTTTGTCCACTTCTAGGGTCTGCCTCTTAAAGGGCCAGTCCGCAAAACATGTCACATGTTCAAGTGGCTTTCCACTTCATAAGCCACATTGACATTTCCAAAGGTCTGTCCATTCCCAGGGTTGTCTCTTAGAAGGCCACCCACACACAATAATGCATCTTTAAA
>NW_027102113.1:0-89345 GCF_035609145.1 Eleutherodactylus coqui
CAAGGGTCACGAGAAAGGCAGCCTAACATGAAGTCAGCCATGTGTGCCAGGGTACCAGTATGCAAGACATGGCTGTCTTCACTAGGAAGATGACCTTCAGGATCCTCCTCCTCCTCCATAGCCCATACATGCTGAACAGATGAGAGGCAAGCAGCATGGGTACCCTCTGTAGTGTGCCCAGCTGTCTCTTCCCCCTCCTCCTCCTGCTCCTCCCCCTCCTCATCCTCCTCCAAAATGCGCTGAGATATAGACATGAGGGTGCTCTGGCTATCAAGTGACATACTCTCATCCTCCGTCTCCTGTTCCAACCGCAAAGCATCGGCCTTTATGCTTTGCAGCGAACTTCTCAGCAGACATAGCAGCGGGATGGTTACGCTAATGATTGCAGCATCGCCGCTCACCATCTGGGTAGACTCCTCAAAGTTTCCAAGGACCTGGCAGATATCTGCCATCCAGGCCCACTCCTCGGTAAAGAATTGGGGAGGCTGACTACCACAATGCCGCCCATGTTGGAGTTGGTATTCCACTATTGCTCTATGCTGCTATACAGCCTGGCCAACATGTGCAGCGTAGAATTCCAGCGAGTGGGCATGTCGCACAGCAGTCGGTGCTCTGACAGATTAAACCGATGTTGCAGGGTCCTCAGGGTGGCAGCGTCCATGGTGGACTTGCGGTAGTTTTTCAGAAACCGCTGAACCACCAGATTGAAGACGTGGGCCAGGCATGGCACGTTTGTGAGGCTGCCGAGCTACAGAGCCGCCACCAGTTTACGGCCGTTGGCACACACGACCATGCCCGGTTGGAGGCTCAGCGGCGAAAGCCTGAGGTCGGTCTGCTCTGTCAGACCCTGCAACAGTTCGGGGGCCGTGTGCCTCTTGTCACCTAAGCTGAGTAGTTTCAGCACGGCCTGCTGACGCATGCCCACCGCTGTGCTGCCACGCCGCGCGATACCGACTGCTGGCGACGTGCTGCTCCCACTTCTTAATTGAGAGGTAGAGGTTGCGTAGGAGGAGGAGGAGGGGGAGGGTTTAGAGGAGGTGGCATAAACCACCGCAGATACCAGCACCGAGGTAGGACCCGCTATTCTGGGTGTGGGTAGGACGTGAGCGGTCCCAGGCTCCGACTCGGTCCCAATTTCCACCAAATTCACCCAATGTGCCATCAGGGAGATATAGTGGCCCTGCCCGCCAGTACTTGTCCACGTGTCCGTTGTTAAGTGGACCTTCCAAGTAACTTTCCAAAGGTTGGGCATCGGTCACAACAAACTCCTCAGGTGAGAGAGGAACCAGTTTTACCCACTCATGGCAGGGACCCGAGAACAGTTCCTGGGAGTCTGCCTGCTCAGTATATGTCATTTTCATGGAGTGAGGAGGCTGGGAGGAAGGAGGAGCAGCAGCCAGGGATTCAGAGTTGCAGTCCCTAAGCCGGGAGTAGTGGACTGCGTAGAAGACTGGATGGTCGATACATTGCTGGATGCATTTTCTGCCATCCACGACAGGACCTGCTCACACTGCTCTGTTTGTAATAAAGGTCTACCACGTGGACCCATAAATTGTGATATGAAGCTGGGGAACCCAGAAACTTGCCTCTCTCCTAATCCCGCAGCAGCCGGCTGTGATTCACCTGGACCAGGAACTCGGCCTGTGCCCACACCCTCACTTGGACGTCCGCGTCCACGTCCTCGACCCTTGCCCCTACTCCTCATCATGGCAGATTAAGAATAGAGCAGGGCCCAAATAAATAATTGACAACTGGGCCTTAATTCACCGCACACAGAGACTTGTAGATAGTGGAGGCTCTATGCTGTGACTTGAAAAAAGTAACCTGCTGTCTTGCGCTGATACCTAGGGGTAATTTACTGCTCGCAGAGACTTGTAGATAATAGAGGCTGTGCGGATTGGGAGAAGACTTTAAAGCCAGTGGATAGTGCTGGTAACTGCGGCTCTCTTAGCCCCACCAACGGAAATGGTATTGTGAGACGTGCTGCACAGTGGCAGAGCTGAAATACTTTGCAGTGGCCCCGGTAATATTACAGTACTGTTTAGCGGTGAGACCGCTGTCTAAATCACTGCAGACAGAGAATGGTATAAATGAGGTAGTTCGCAGCAAATGAAAAAAAAAATAAAAATTGTGCACTACTGTTCCCAGCCAGCCACAACAGTAATGCACACGCTCAGATGTAGCCCTAAGAAGGACCGTTGTGGTTCTTGAAGACAGGATCCTACGCTAGCACTTTCCCTATATCAGCAGCAGCACTTTCCCTAATCTCTCCCAGTGTGTGTCTGAGGCGAGCCGCGGGCGGGACCACTTTAAGTACTTGGTGTTCACTTGATCTCGCCAGCCACTAACTGCTGGGGGGTGGGATAGGGCTGGCACGTTACAGGAGAAAGGGGTAATGCCTTCCCCGCATGTCTATTGGCTAGAAAATGGCGCTAAACATGCGGGGAAGGAAATGGAATTCACTCGAGTACCGCCTGGTGCTCGTCTCGAGTAACGAGCACCTCGAGTACCCTAATGCTCGAACGAGCATCAAGCTCGGACGAGTGTGCTCGCTAATCTCTTAACACAATTGAAGTGGCCCGTTAGTTACAAATAGAAACATGAGTGTTTCTTTTGCAGAGGTGGTCACCCTGTGTCCTGATGTTTTAAAAAAGCAAGCTCATCCGGTCAGTCTTCTGCAAAATAATTTGTGACAAAAAGCATTGACAGCGGTAAAGTTGGAGAACATGCTTCCTTGGTTAAGCAGGTTCCCAAACAAACCGATAGAGAAGTTGTTAACTGATAGGTTAACTATGGGTTTTCTTTTGAATGTGGTTCAGGGTATTGGGTGACAGGGTCTTGAATATTTGGCTTCGCTTAGAATGTATCCTCATGTTGTCTCGTCAGTTGATCTACAGCTTTTCATGCAGCGGGTAGTACTGGCTTCGATGCATTTTGGGATGGTCATTAGTGTGTTGATTAGTTCATGGGTGTTGGATGGTGTGTAGAGATGAGCGAATGTACTCGTCCGAGCTTGATGCTCGTTCGAGTATTAGCGTGTTCGAGATGCTCGTTACTAGAGGCGAGCACCACGCGATGTTCGAGTTACTTTCACTTTCGTCTCTGAGACGTTAGCGTGATTTTCTGGCCAATAGAAAGACAGGGAAGGCATTACAACTTCCCCCTGCGACGTTCAAGCCCTATACCACCCCCCTGCAGTGAGTGGCGGGCGAGATCAGGTGTCACCCGAGTATATAAATCGGCCCCTCCCGCGGCTCGCCACAGATGCATTCTGACATAGCTCAGGGAAAGTGTTGCTGATGCTGGAGCTGCTATAGGGAGAGTTTTAGGAGTGATTTTAGGCTTCAAGAACCCCAACGGTCCTTCTTAGGGCCACATCTGACCGTGTGCAGTACTGTTGAGGCTGCTTTTTGCAGTGTTGCACTTTTTTTTTGTATATCGGCCGTGCAGAGCATTGCGTCCTCAGTCTGCAGTAATTTTACATAGTATAGGGCAAGTAGTGGTGAGGCAGGGACAGTGAAAAAGCTGAAAGAGATATACTGTCTTACTGTCTATATAGGCAGTGGGCTTTTCCTAAAAAATTTGGGAAAAACTTTCTATTTGGGCTGCCTGTGACCGTCCTCAGTGTACTGCGTCTGTGCTGGGGGTAGTCCTAATTAATACGCAGCCAGCTAAGTGTTACAGCAGGCTTGCGCAAAATTCTTTCCTGGCTCTGCGTTGGCCGTTACATCACCGCTGTCATCCTGTCCAGAGGGAAACAGTCTGCAGTAATTTTACATAGTTTAGGGCAAGTAGTGGTGAGGCAGGGACAGTGAAAAAGCTGAAAGAGATATACTGTCTATATAGGCCGTGGGCTTTTCCTAAAGAATTTGGGGAAAAACTTTCTATTTGGGCTGCCTGTGACCGTCCTCAGTGTACTGCGTCTGTGCTGGGGGTAGTAGTCCTAATTAATACGCAGCCAGCTAAGTGTTAAAGCAGGCTTGCGCAAAATTCTTTCCTGGCTCTGCGTAGGCCGTTACATCACTGCTGTCATCCTGTCCAGAGGGAAACAGTCTGCAGTAATTTTAAATAGTTTAGGGCAAGTAGTGGTGAGGCAGGGACAGTGAAAAAGCTGAAAGAGATATACTGTCTATATAGGCCGTGGGCTTTTCCAAAAAAATTTGGTAAAAAACTTTCTATTTGGGCTGCCTGTGACCGTCCTCAGTGTACTGCGTCTGTGCTGGGGGTAGTAGTCCTAATTAATACGCAGCCAGCTAAGTGTTACAGCAGGCTTGTGCAAAATTCTTTCCTGGCTCTGCGTTGGCCGTTACATCACCGCTGTCATCCTGTCCAGAGGGAAACAGTCTGCAGTAATTTTAAATAGTTTAGGGCAAGTAGTGGTGAGGCAGGGACAGTGAAAAAGCTGAAAGAGATATACTGTCTATATAGGCCGTGGGCTTTTCCTAAATATTTTGGAAAAAAATTTCTATTTGGGCTGTCTGTGACCGTCCTCAGTGTACTGCGTCTGTGCTGGGGGTAGTTGTCCTAATTAATACGCAGCCAGCTAAGTGTTACAGCAGGTTTGCGCAAAATTCTTTCCTGGCTCTGCTGTGTGTTCCGTAAGCGAAGTCAGCCTCCAGCCACAGGCCAATAAGCGGCACATTTAATTACAGCGTTCTGTTTTTGCACTACTGGTAATACACCATGCTGAGGGGTAGGGGTAGGCCTAGAGGACGTGACGTGGACGCGGGTCAGGACGCGGGTGAGGACGCGGAGGCCCAAGTCAGGGTGTGGGCACAGGCTGAGCTCCTGATCCAGGTGTATCGCAGCCGACTGCTGCGGGATTAGGAGAGAGGCACGTTTCTGGCGTCCCCACATTCATCTCACAATTAATGGGTCCACGCGGTAGACCTTTATTAGAAACTGAGCAGTGTGAGCAGGTCCTGTCGTGGATGGCAGAAAGTGCATCCAGCAATCTATCGACCACCCAGAGTTCTGCACCGTCCACTGCTGCAACTCTGAATCCTCTGGCTGCTGCTCCTTCTTCCTCCCAGCCTCCTCACTCCATTACAATGACACATTCTGAGGAGCAGGCAGACTCCCAGAATGGGCAACAATGGTTCCGAATCCTCTCCCACTGGAGGAGTTTGTCGTGACCGATACCCAACCTTTGGAAAGTTCCCGGGGTCCGGGGGATGAGGCTGGGGACTTCCGGCAACTGTCTTAAGAGCTTTCAGTGGGTGAGGAGGACGATGACGATGAGACACAGTTGTCTATCACTCAGGTAGTAGTAATTGGAGTAAGTCCGAGGGAGGAGCGCACAGAGGATTCGGAGGAAGAGCAGCAGGACGTTGAGGTGACTGACCCCGCCTGGTTTGCTAAGCCTACTGAGGACAGGTCTTCAGAGGGGGAGGCAAGTGCAGCAGCAGGGCAGGTTGGAAGAGGCAGTGCGGTGGGCAGGGGTAGAGGCAGGGCCAGACTGAATAATCCACCAACTGTTTCACAAAGCTCCCCCTCGCGCCATGCTACCCGGCAGAGGCCGAGGTACTCAAAGGTCTGGCAGTTTTTCACTGAGAGTGCAGACGACCGACGAACAGTGGTGTGCAACCTTTGTCGCGCCAAGATCAGCCGGGGAGCCACCACCACCAGCCTCACCACCACCAGCATGCACAGACATATTATGGCCAAGCACCCCACAAGGTGGGACGAAGGCCGTTCACCGCCTCTGGTTTGTACCGCTGCCTCTCCCCCTGTACCCCAACCTGCCACTGAGATCCAACCCCCCTCTCAGGACACAGGCACTACCGTCTCCTGGCCTGCACCCACACCCTTACCTCTGCTGTCCTCGGCCCCATCCACCAATGTCTCTCAGCGCACCGTCCAGCCGTCGCTAGCGCAAGTGTTGGAGCGAAAGCGCAGGCACGCCGCCACGCCTGGAGATGCTGCCGTATAGGCTTGTGGAAACGGAGGCTTTCAAAGGTATGATGGCGGCGGTGGCCCCGCGCTACTCGGTTCCCAGTCGCCACTACTTTTCCCGATGTGCCGTCCCAGCCCTGCACGACCACGTCTCCCACAACATTGTACACGCCCTCACCAACGCGGTTACTGCCAAGGTCCACTTAACAACGGACACGTGGACAAGCACAGGCGGGCAGGGCCACTATATCTCCCTGACGGCACATTGGGTGAATTTAGTGGAGGCTGGGACAGAGTCAGAGCCTGGGACCGCTCACGTCCTACCCACCCCCAGAATTGCGGGCCCCAGCTCGGTGCTGGTATCTGCGGCGGTGTATGCTTCCTCCTCTAAACCACCCTCCTCCTACTCCTACGCAACCTCTGTCTCGCAATCAAGATGTGTCAGCAGCAGTACGTCGCCAGCAGTCGGTGTCGTGTGTCGTGGCAGCACAGTAGTGGGCAAGCGTCAGCAGGCCGTGCTGAAACTACTCAGCTTAGGAGATAAGAGGCACACGGCCCACAAACTGCTGCAGGGTCTGACAGAGCAGACCGACCGCTGGCTTTCGCCGCTGAGCCTCCAACCGGGCATGGTCGTGTGTGACAACGGCCGTAACCTGGTGGCGGCTCTGCAGCTCGGCAGCCTCACGCACGTGCCATGCCTGGCCCATGTCTTTAATTTGGTGGTTCAGCGCTTTCTGAAAAGCTACCCACGCTTGTCAGACCTGCTCGGAAAGGTGCGCCGGCTCTGCGCACATTTCCGCAAGTCCCACACGGACGCTGCCACCCTGCGCACCCTGCAACATCGGTTTAATCTGCCAGTGCACCGACTGCTGTGCGACGTGCCCTCACGGTGGAACTCTACGCTCCACATGTTGGCCAGGCTCTATGAGCAGCGTAGAGCTATAGTGGAATACCAACTCCAACATGGGCGGCGCAGTGGGAGTCAGCCTCCTCAATTCTTTACAGAAGAGTGGGCCTGGTTGGCAGACATCTGCCATGTCCTTCGAAACTTTGAGGAGTCCACCCAGATGGTGAGCGGGGATGCTGCAATCATTAGCGTCACCATTCCTCTGCTATGCCTCTTGAGAAGTTCCCTGCAAAGCATAAAGGCAGACGCTTTGCTCTCGGAAACGGAGGCGGGGGAAGACAGTATGTTGCTGGATAGTCAGAGCACCCTCATGTCTATATCTCAGCGCGTTGAGGAGGAGGAGGAGGAGTATGAGGAGGATGAGGAGGAGGGGGAAGAGACAGCTTGGCCCCCTGCTGAGGGTACCCATGCTGCTTGCCTGTCATCCTTTCAGCGTGTATGGCCTGAGGAGGAGGAGGAGGATCCTGAAAGTGATATTCCTAGTGAGGACAGCCATGTGTTGCGTACAGGTACCCTGGCACACATGGCTGACTTCATGTTAGGATGCCTTTCTCGTGATCCTCGCGTTACACGCATTCTGGCCACTACGGATTACTGGGTGTACACACTGCTCGACCCACGGTATAAGGAGAACCTTTCCACTCTCATACCCGAAGAAGAAAGGGGTTCGAGAGTGATGCTATACCACAGGACCCTGGCGGACAAGCTGATGGTAAAATTCACATCCCACAGCGCTAGTGGCAGAAGGCGCAGTTCCGAGGGCCAGGTAGCAGGGGAGGCACGGAGATCAGGCAGCATGTACAGCACAGGCAGGGGAACACTCTCTAAGGCCTTTGACAGCTTTCTGGCTCCCCAGCAAGACTGTGTCACCGCTCCCCAGTCAAGGCTGAGTCGGCGGGAGAACTGTAAAAGGATGGTGAGGGAGTACGTAGCCGATCGCACGACCGTCCTCCGTGACGCCTCTGTCCCCTACAACTACTGGGTGTCGAAGCTGGACTCGTGGCCTGAACTCGCGCTGTATGCCCTGGAGGTACTTGCTTGTCCTGCGGCTAGCGTCTTGTCAGAGAGGGTGTTTAGTGCGGCTGGGGGAATCATCACGGATAAGCGTACCCGCCTGTCAACCGACAGTGCCGACAGGCTTACACTCATCAAGATGAACAAAGCCTAGATTTCCCCAGACTTCTCTTCTCCACCAGCGGACAGCAGCGATACCTAAGCAATACGTAGGCTGCACCCGCGGATGGAAGCATCGTTCTGTATCCCCATCAAAATCGGGGACCTTTTAGCTTCATCAATCTGTGTATTCTATTCATCCTCCTCCTCCTGCTCCTCCTCCTGAAACCTCACGTAATCACGCTGAACGGGCAATTTTTATGAGGCCCACAAGGCTCAGTCATATAATTTTTGTAAACAATTTTTATACGTTTCAATGCTCATTAAAGCGTTGAAACTTGCACCTGAACCAATTTTTATTTTAACTGGGCTGCCTCCAGGCCTAGTTACAAATTAAGCCACATTAATGTGATTAATGGGTTTCAGCTGCCCTCTTGGTTGGGCATGGGCAATTTTTCTGAGGTACATTAGTACTGTTGGTACACCAATTTTTTTGGGCCCTCGCCTACAGTGTAATCCAATAAATTTTTTGCCCACCTGCATTAAAGCTGACGTTACATCAGCTGTGCTGGGCACTGCAATGGGATATATTTATGTACCGCCGGTGGCTTCCTGGGACCCACCCATGCTGTCGGTCCACACGGAGTTGTAACTGCAAGTGTCCACTTCTAAAGAACCCCAGTCTGACTGGGGCATGCAGTGTGGGCCGAAGCCCACCTGCATTAAACATGACATTACCTCAGCTGTGATGGGCAATGCAATGGGATATATTTATGTACCGCCGGTGGGTTCCAGGGAGCCACCCATGCTGTCGGTCCACACGGAGTTGTAACTGCATGTGTCTACTTCTAAAGAACCCCAGTCTAACTGGGGCATGCAGTGTGGGCCGAAGCCCACCTGCATTAAACGTGACATTACCTCAGCTGTGCTGGGCACTGCAATGGGATATATTTATGTACCGCTGGTGGCTTCCTGGCACCCACCCATGCTGTCGGTCCACAGGGACTTCACAATAGGGAGTTGTACCTGCCTGTGTCTATGAATTAAAAACCCTGGTCAGGTTGGGGCATGCAGTGTGGGCCAAAGCCCACCTGCATTTAATCTGATGTTAGCTCTGCTGCCCAGGGCACTGCAATGGGATACATTTATGTACAGCCGGTGTGTTCCAGGGAGCCACCCATGCTGTGGGTTCACACGGAATTCCCATTGCGGAGTTGTACCTGCCTGTGACTATTTATAAAAAACCGCGGTCTGACTGGGGCATGCAGACACCTTGACAGAATGAATAGTGTGTGGCACATAGGTTCCCCGTTGCTATGCCCACGTGTGCAGGTCCAGATGGAGGTGGCACTGGATTGGATTTCTCATTGCTTCTGTACAGCATGGTGGGCTATCGCCCCGCCCCTTTTAAAGAGGGTCGCTGCCTAGCCGTGCCAACCCTCTGCAATGTGTGCCTGCGGTTCCTCCTCATATCATATGCACTTATAAATAGACATGAGGGTGGTGTGGCATGAGGGCAGCTGAAGGCTGCGCTGGGACACTTTGGTGTGCGCTGTGGACACTGGGTCGTGCGGGGGGGGGGGGGGTTGGGCAGCATGTAACCCCGGAGAAGTGGCAGCGGAGTGTCATGCAGGCAGTGATTGTCCTTTATTGGAGGTAGTGTGGTGCTTAGCTAAGGTATGCATTGCTAATGAGGGCTTTTCAGAAGTAAAAATTGTTGGGAGGGGGGGCCCACTCTTGCCGCTATTGTGGCTTAATAGTGGGACCTGGGAACTTGAGATGCAGCCCAACATGTAGCCCCTCGCCTGCCCTATCCGTTTCTGTGTCGTTCCCATCACTTTCTTAAATTGCCCAGATTTTCACAAATAGAAACCTTAGCGAGCATTGGCGATATACAAAAATGCTCGGGTCGCCCATTGACTTGAATGGTGTTCGTTACTCGAAACGAACCCTCGAGCATCGCGAAAATTGCGTCCCGAGTAACGAGCACCCGAGCCTTTTGGTGCTCGCTCATCTCTAATGGTGTGGCTTCTAATCTGGTCCTCTTGGAATTATTCCCTATTGTTGTTTTTTGGTTTTATGTGACCATTATTTTGCCAATAAGTGGGTTTTGTTTCATATGGATAACAAAGGGGTTATGTATGCTATTAACTGTTTCTCTTCAAAATTTATGATGGTGGTTAAGCTTTTGTGTCACCTTGTTATTCTATGTTTACATTTAAAGATTTTGGATTAAAGCGGGACACATTACAGGTATATGTAATGTAATTACCGATTCTCTATCACGTTTTCAGCTGGAGCAGTTTGGTACCCTGGGCCTCCGAGGAGGGGGCAGCATGGCCGGAGCACTTGTAGCGATTGATTTTGGTCGTTATCGGTTTTTACATGGAGGAATTACATCTCAGCCTCGTTTTGCTGTGTTACATTATGTTATAGATATGTTTTTCTTCCTTTTAATTATCAGGACCTTATAGCCCTTTCCTTTTGTTTATTTTTGTTTCAGGAAAGCCAGGTTTGTCATCCTGTTACTTAATATGTTATTGTGAAGCAGATTTAAAAGGGGCATAGGAGGACTGGGCATGTTCTGAATGGTAGGTGTCCTTTTTTGACTGGCTTGTTCTTGCATTTTTGTGATACTAGCTTGTTACCTGCGACTTTGTCCGCGTGGAATCTGTATTTTTTTTATCCAATCTGAGTTTTGCTGTTTATTGAAACATTAAAAGTTGAAATAGTGAAAGGAATGTCATAATCTAAAGTCTGATGAGCCTGAGACTGCCCAGCGGTCTCTACTGCTCTAAGAGCAGCTCGTCTTTCAGCTTCTTGATGCCTTCTTGCCTCAGCGTGGTCATCAGATTCTGGGTTTCTAGTAATTTTCACAGCTCAATCTCTGCTAGAGCTATGCGTTAGATCTGACTTAAGCTTGTGCAGCATATTAACCCCTTCATGACATGGCCTATTTTGGGCTTAAGGACGCAACAATTTTTGGCGGATTTTCTTCTCCGTTTATCAAAAGTCATAACTTTTTTATTTTTCCGTCGACGCAGCTGTATGAGGGCTTGTTTTTTGCGTGGCGAACTGTAGTTTTTATCGGTGCCAATTTTGGGTACATTGACTATATTGTAAACTTTTTTTTTTTTTTAATAATAAAAATAAAAACCCTGCAATAAAAACCCTTTTTTCTATTCTAAATGGCTGCATTCAAAGTCCTGTAACTTTTTTATTTTTCGATGTACGGTGCTCTATGAGGGCTTATTTTTTGCGAGACGAGCTGTAGTTTTTACTGGTACCATTTTGGGGTACATATGGCTTTTTTGATCACTTTTATTGCGTTTTTAGTGGGGCAAAATGCTAAAAATTAGCATTTTGCCTCAGTTTTTTAACATTTTTTTAAGGGTTTTTTCCGTGCACAGTCAAAAGCATGTGTAACTTATTGTACGCGTCCGTAATTACGGACGCGACAATACCAAATATGTGGGGTTTTATTTTTTTAACCTTTTTTTATGCTAATCTGAGAAAAAGCTTAAAAAATAGGTTTTTTACTCTTTTTTTACATTTTTTTTAATTCATTTTTTTAATCTTTCTTTTTTTTACACTGCTTGTGTCCATCTGAGGGACTTTAACCACTGCCCTGATGATCGCTGTCATAAGGCATGGCAGAGCTACTGCTCTGCCATGCCTTATCGTTCATACAGCGATCTCAGGCATAGGCAATACAGGACGCCAGTGTCTGCCGTCCTGTTGCCATGGTGACAGGCCGGGCTCTCGCGATGTTATCGCGAGAGCCGGCCGGAGACACAGAGGGAGTCCGCTCCCTCTGTGAACTCTTTCCCTGCCGCGATCTACTTAGATCGCGGCAGGGAAGGGGTTAACAGCGGGGGGCGCATCTCCGATGCCCCCCCCCGCTGCGGGATAGCGCGGGATCATATGTGATCCCGCGCTATCTCCAGGACGTAAGTTTACGTCCTGTTGTAGGAAGTACCAGGCTGCCAGGACGTAAACTTACGCCCTGCAGCGGGAAGGGGTTAAAAGAATACCAAAAAATGGAAAACATTTCTTTCACAGCTGAGGTAAAATAAAAGCTGTGCTGTGATTGGTTGCTATGGGCAACACAGATTTTCTTTAAAATCTCAATCCATGTTGATGCGTCCTTGGTTCAAGTTCTAATCCCGGGCAACGCCGGGTAGCCCTGTTAGCTTAATATATGCATACGTGCGGCAATGACATCTTTCCTCACGTATCTGCCCGTTTGTGTAGGCATAACTTATGATGTACACTCTGTGCCCCTCGAACTTGCCACACGGCGCACGCCAATGGCAAAGCAGAGGTGCGCCTGCACATCACCAAATAAATCTATCTCGTTGCTCTCCCTAGAGAACTCTATAAATTTTGGGGATAAAACGTAGCCTGTGTCCTTCCTCAAGATGCAAGCTAACCCCCTGCCAAATCTCATCACAAGCACTTCAGCAGTTTAGCCATGAAAAGGTAACAAACAGACATACAGACAGAGTTACTTTCACATGTGTAATATTAGTATGGATATGTGTGTCAGATTGTGACTCTGCTTTCGAAGCTTCTTTTTTTCATCAGCTTTTTGTTTGATGTTTTGGGGGGCTTTCCATACTTTTGCCTCATTCCCTGAGTCATTCGTCAGGCTTACAATTCATGCATGTTACTGTTTTTAATAATTGTGTGTCTGTTTTAATTAAGTTTAAGGCCTCATTCACATGGGTGATACGAGAAAATCGCAGCAATATCACATTGCTGGTCTGTGCAACATCGCTGCAGTTTCTCGCAGTGAGACTGCGACTTTGTAGAGCTACAAAGTCGTGTGACTTTATAGCATCACATGCAAGGATTTTCGGGGGATGCCTGAAATATAAGCCATTCCCTGAAAATAAGCCGTAGCTGAAGAGGAAAAAAAAACCCACATACATCACCTCAGTGGCGCTGCTAGCCCAGCTGCAGCTTCTCCCCTGGTCCCTGGCACTGATCTACTTCTTCTCTTCTGGCCGGGGATTGAAAAATCTCCGCCTCTTGGAAGCGCTAGCTTTGATTGGCTGACGCTTAGCCAATCACAGCTAGCGCTCGTTTAACCAATCACAGCCAATCATCGATTTTTCAATCCCTGGCCAGAAGAGAAGAAGAAGATAGTACCGGGGACCCGGGGAGAAGTTGCAGCTGGGCTGACAGCACGTCTTAGGTGATGTATATGTGTTTTTTCATTTTTTCCCTGCAACTAGGGCTTAGTTTAGACTTTGTAGGAGGATTTCCTACTGTCAAAGTTGTATCACACAGCACGAAAACTGTGTTTTTGTGTGAATCGCTGCAACAGAGAGGAAGGCACCATAGGGAAACATGGGCTACAAAACCTCACGAGTCACGTGCATATCGCCGAACCTGCGAGGTCTTTGTGTCGAGTTGTTGCATGCTACAAAATATCGTATGTGTGAAGTAACCCATAGGAAAGCATGGGCTTCTCATAGATGCGATTTGTAGCATTGTAGCAGCACAACAAAATCGTGCGACTTTGTAGCCCTTGTGAACGAGGCCTTAAGGCCCAATGTCCACGGGTGGATATAAATTGTGCAAGATCCGCAGTTCAAGCTGCCAATAGAGAAACATGGGCTTCTGCACTGTAATTAAAGCATGCGGATTTGTTTTGCTGACCTTTTGGTCCGGAATACAAATCGCAGCATGCTTCCTTTTAGCGTAGTTCCCACACGATCAGCTTCCATTGAAGTCAATAGAAGCAGTCCTATCTGCGGTCTACCTGCAGCTGACACTGCGGACGGGCCACGGATTCAGCTGAAAATCAAGAGATTTAAAAAACAAAACCTGTATTGCAAATGTCCGACGGTGAGCAGTGCGGACCATCCGCAGTACCGATGTCCCAGCAGAAGAGAGGTCCACGCGGATGCCGCCTCCTGCCTGCACAGGTATGCAGAGTCCTCAGCCGCGGGCAGGGTTGGATTCCACTGCAGCCTCCTGTACATGGAATTCGACCCGCCTGTGGCCTTAAGTCCTAAAATGGATGCTCGAGGCAAAGGCTGTTAGTTGCATATTGGTGCTGTTCTGCAGAGTAGGATATGCTCAGTGTGTGCTTATTGTGCTATAAGGCCTAATTTAGGTAGGAAGTAGAGATGAGCGAGCATACTCGCTAAGGCACATTACTCGAGCGTGTAGTGTCTTAGCCAAGTATCTCCCCGCTCGTCTCTAAAGATTCGGGGGCCGGCGGGGGAGAGCGGGGAGTAACAGAGGGGATATCTCTCTCTCCCTCTCTCCCCTCTCCCCCCCCCCCCCGCTTCCCCCTCTCCCCGACGCAACTCACCTGTCACTCGCGCCGGCCTCCGAATCTTTAGAGACGAGTGGGGAGATACTCGAGTAATGTGCCTTAGCGAGTATACTCGCTCATTTCTAGTAGGAAGCTTTTTCCATTGCATTTGGATGATTCTCCACTAACTCAATTTCAGTTTCGTAGCCTAAATAGACGGGCGCATGCCCTAATACGCTTCCCGCTATGGAGTATATTAGCGCATTAATCAGTGTTTTTTCTTCAGGTTTTTTTTTGACTATTCAAACTCTGCGCTACTTTTGAAAAAAAAGACTGAATTTTCTCATGCATATTATTAACAACCGAGGATACCGCTACTCAAAACGAAACCATTGAATGGTTTCAAATCAACCTGTTTTGCGGACGTCATTTTCACGGCCACAAAACGGGACAAAATCACGAGCGTCTGAAGAAGTCCTGTTCTTGTTAAACGTAGTACTCATTTCCAGTTTTTCTTTTTTTAGTCATTTCTTTCACATCGGGGAAGCTACTGTGGCTGTGAGAGCAAGTTTGAGTGAGTCTATAATCGAACGTGTAAGTAGATGGTCGTCATCTTGGTACATTCTGCATGCTCGTCCTCAGTGGGAATCTGTACGATTATTGTTCAGATTTGGCCCATCTAAACAGGTAGTCGTTCACTTATAAACAACTGCCTGTTTGCTGTGACTGGAACGGTCGAGCCGAAGCGATCGCCGGACCGCTTTAGCTCCATTCACTAGCAGTGCTCATTCCTGTATAAAAGCACAGGAAAGATGCGCTGGGGCGACCCATGTAAAAGGGCCATATGGTTGGACTCTTTAATATGGCTAACAAGTTTTAAGGTCATGAAATAGTTTATATTCAAATGTTTGCTTAAAGCTTAATAAAGTCTTATTATCCTCCAGCCATTGTGTCTTTATTTCTAGAAAAGTCTATGTTTGCTTATGCATGTATGTTCTGTAATCCCACATTTAAGCAGTTGGTGTTCAGTAAAGCTATCTTCTATTAAAAACAAAATTGCTGTCTCCGCCTCTGTCTGTTATCGCCATGCTATCATGCAACCTGCAGCACTGGCACGGACTACCTGCCCTTTGTACATACGCTCTGCAAACACTCTCTGCACACCTGTATACACACTCTGCACACCTGTATATACACTCTGCACACATTCTAATACACATGCTACACACTCTGCACACCTATATACACACTCTGTACACCTCTATATACACTCTGCACACATTCTAATACACACTCTGCATGCAGCATCCCTAGGGTGACTGCGAACACATGGCATATGCTGAGGAGCTGGGAGGGCAAGATGCTGGCTTGTCACGGCGGCACTTACCATGCTCCTGGAAGGATGCTCGCAGCCAAGACCAGGGCATTGCTTGGCCTCTTCCTGACACCCCTAGGATGGGGATGACAGACCAATGGTAGAACAAAACAAGTGTGGAGTTTGTCACGGGTGACGCCACCATTCCGGTACACACCAGAATGAACTCCGGCGAGAATAAAATGAGTCTGCAGCCGCAGGTAACTCCTCCCCTTCGGGATTGCTTTGAGCCTTTTTGATATGGGTCTTCCCCCATACTTTATGCCTGGCCAGGGCACGGTCTTTATGTCCTTTATCGTGATATGAGAGAGGTTATATAAGTGAGTGTTTGAGAGCAGGAAAACAAGTCCATGTCTTCTCGAGTGGTGATCAGGGCGTACAGCTACATGGTGGTACCTTTAGCCCTCATTTAGTAAAGCATGGAGGAGCAGTAGAGGTTTTCCCCAACTTGGATGTGCATGTAAGGAGGAAGAAGTGAGCCCCACCTAAGCAGAGCGAGAGCAACCATGATTGAGTGCTTGGCAAGGCCCAATGCAGAAGTACTGTCTATGTTATCCCTTCCTATGTGGCCCTGTTATCCCTTCCTATGCGGCCTTCCGCAGCTAGTGGATCACCGCGTAGAGGTACACCCATTTTGTCTGTCACACACGGGTGTTCTGAAGTCTGGATCGCCATGTGGAGGTACTACTGTTCAAGTCTACTAATTTCCTGCACTGTCATTTCTCCAAGTTTGCCACATAAAGTTTATTTCAGGCCCTCACCATTCCCAGTGACCTGAGGTACTTCATATCTGTCTGTGGCTCATTTTATTCTGCACCGGAGATCATTCCAGTGTGTACCAGAATGTTGGCACCACTCGTGACAAACTCTTATCCTGTTCCACCATCTATTGGGCATCCCTATCCTAAGGGTGTCCAGAAGAGGCCCAGCGGTACTCTGGCCCTGGCTGTGTGCATCCCTCCAGGTGGGAGCGTCGTAAGTGCCACTATGACAAGCCAGCATTTTGCCCTCCCAGATCCTCAGCATATGCCATGTGTCCGGGATCACCTTAAGGGATGCTGCAAGGTGCACTTTGACTTTGTTGCCCAAGGGCCCATGTACATCTGAAGCTGGTCATGACCAAGGGTCTGGTTGACTCCTTCCTTGGGCACTAATGTCGCCAACCCAGTGGAGAGTCCTGAACAAGTCCATCCATTTTTTTATTCTTTGAGGATAGGAGGGGGATTGTGGAGTGGAGAGAGTTATGTGGGTGGGGGGAGGGAGGAGGAGAAAGTTTGGGGAGGGAAAAGTTTTCATCCATGTTCATCCGGCATCCTGTAGATGCAGGTGGAAATTACTTTTCTAAAGTATCTAAATAAGGAGGAAACAGAAACTAATGATACCAAGTGTTGAATGAATGAAAGTTTATTCAAGTATAAGGAATGCTGGAACTGACGTTCGCAGGGTGATAAGTGGAAGGCACACATGACAGGGTTAACAGGAAGGGAAGAGTTAACCTGGCAAGTGGTAAGGGAAAGGGTTGGAGGGATTTTTTGAGAAACCTTGTCATAGCAGCAATGGGGGGAGGGTCCTTGGAGTCAGCATAAAAGTATGGTGGGGGGAAGGCAGGGGCTGGATCGCTACCTTCCCCCTCTTGATTGATTAGTAAGTAGGTCTGTCGCCTCTTGGCTTTGACAGGCAGTGCCCTGCAAAGATGGTGGAGGTGGCTAGCCAGGGTATGGCTAACTGGCCTCGGTGTCAGGAGGTCAGCAACTAGAGGCTTGTTGATGAGTGCTGGATCTCCTGAGTCAGTTGGCTTGTGGCGGGAGGCGTGGTTTGAGAAATAGTGTCAATCGAGTTGGTTAGTATGCGACTGGTTGAAGTTACAACTATTTCCCATGTTGGTGAGGCGACAGATTTTTTGTGGCTCCAAGGATCTCTCCCTAGGTTTCCCATTGGGTTAAAATGTTTCATTTGTTCAATGTTATCTTTGTTAATTAACATGGCTTCTGTGGCCAAAATAATCCAAAGAAAAAGGAGTCTAGGTAAGATGGGGTTTGAAGGGGGTGACAGCAGTGGAGATGACTCCGTTACATGCGGTCATGGTTTCTCAAAAGTGATTATCTGATGGGTGTGGGGAGAGGAAAGAGTTATGGAGTGGGAAAGGGGTTTGGGGAGAGGGTTATGGGAGTGGAGGGAGTAGAGGGTTATGGGGGAAGGGAAGGGGGAAGGGAAGGGGGATTGGGGAGGTGAAAGCTTCTAGCCATTGTCACGGCATTTATTTGGGCGGCAGCAGGAGAAAAGTCCTCGGAAAGCTCTAAATAAAGAAGAAAACAAGTGTGAGACTTGGGGGTTCAGGTGGTGCTTGATTATCATTTCCTACATGGACTAGATGTACCTATTTTTGTTTCAGCAAGTTGTGGTTTTAGCTACTGAACATAAATCTGTGCATTAGTGATGAGCAAACTGAAACAGTCCAACCCTGTTTTGGGTTAAATGTCACTAAAAGTTCAGTTCAGCGTGAACCCGAATCTCGGGCGGTTTGTCTCAGCTGAACCACCACCACTGTTATACACTAGTTTTAGTGGTATTGGTGAAGTTCCGGTTCAGTTTAAACTAATCTGGAAAGAACCAAACTTTATGCTGAAATTCAGTGAACCAGCCAAACCGAATTTTTAAAAGTTCACTTTTGGTCAATATATGTTCAAATACCCACACAACATGTAACTCCTGTATATAGTAGTATACACTGTGTACAATTCAGGTATCCAGTAACCATAGAATCACCATTACCTCTAATCTATACACAGACAAATGCAGGAAGAAAATAAAGCTATAAAGCTTTGCTCACATCAGTGCCAGTTTCTGTTCGGAGTCGCTGGCACAAATCACACATGAAACGCTGGACAAAAATGCTGCATGTCCTGTAAAATGCTGCGGGGTTTCAGCAACTGAACAGACCCCATTATAGTCAATGGGGTCAGCTCAATGCCATAAGGTTCTATTATAAAAAGGAACCGTTTGGCCGAGGATTCTGTTTTCCTGTTCTCATAATAGAGCAAGAAAACAAAATCCCCAATGCAAATGTAATAACCTAAGTTTTATTTCCCTGCCTCCATGAACCTCACAGAAAATATACTGTATTCACCTGGTGAATCTGGCCCATCTTCCGGTCTTCTTTTTGCTGCTGGAAAAAAAAATGGACAAGATGAGAAACTAAATGTCACAAAAGAAAAACTAAAACATTATATTCTGTGTCCGTCCATGAAATACCATGAACCTATGATGGAATGCTTCAATATGCCCATGGGAGATAATTCTGTACCTACCTCTTAATGCTCTCTGCCTTATCAATTATTGGGCATTCGCTGATCAGGTTGCCATCTTCAATATCATTAGTTGGAATTTGATAGTTTGACTTTTCCTTCTTGTCTTCTTCCCTATTAGATAACACATAACATATATATATATATTTAGTGTGCTGTAAAATTAGCCATTTTTTTCCTAGCAGAAAACTGGACAAAGTCTCTAAGTAAATTCTCGCCCTTGTAATGTGTGGATATCTATGACTCAAACAAAGGGCGCCATGCCTTGTACTGTGCAGCACAAGAGCACAACCCAACCGCAATACTAATCCGTATACTAACATAAGTCCTATCCAGCCATCCTGTGAATGTGTCCGGTGTACCGACCCAACTCATCATCTATGTGATATCCAGTGTGTACGGCCATGTTGTATATGACTGTCATCTGGATAGTACAAGTCATTATCAATGAACTATGTGTAATGTTGTGTCATATACGGTGTGTACAATAAGCCCATCATAGAGAAAGCAGTACTTACAGAATGATGTCGGCAGAGTCATCCAGGAGGGGGGCACTAGGACAGTCCATGATGTTATCTTTTTCTGCCTTGTCCGCTTCGCTATTAAACAATACATAAATATTATATATATAGTGTTGTGTGATATATAATATATTAATACAATAAGCCTATTGGAGATGATTCAGTACTTACACGGTGATGCTGTCGGTTGTGCCCATTATGTTGGAATCCTTGAGGACGGAAGGTGTCTCATCTTCCTCTTCATCATCTTCTTCTCTGTTGAACGACACATAACATATATATACATTTAGTTCTGGTGACTAATGGGGCCAGAGGATAATATAACCGTACATAGAAAAAGAAAATTTCCAGGTGGTAGGGTTAACCCTTTCAGGACTGGTGTATTGTAGGCTTTAAGGAAGCAGTGACTTTTGACATTTTTGCATCTGCATGTTCTGATAGCCATAACTTTGTAATTTTGCCATCAGAGGTCTCATGTGGGGTTTATTATAGTGGGATAATTTTAATAAGTTAAGTGTCCCATTTTGGGGTAGATGGGGGTTACTTATGAACTATCACTCCTTTCTGTCCTTTTATTAGGAGGAGAATTAAGGCCCATTTAAACCCAACGATTCTTGATCAAAAATTGCTCAAAGCCGTCTTTGGAGCAAGAATCGTTGGATCTAACTGTACGGACTTCGTATATTTTTCATTAACAAGTTGTTCATTGATCTCTTTCAGCAAGCAGAAAGAGAGCAATGAGCCTTATCAGTGCTGCGCACTGAGTTCTCAGTGGGATACCGCTGATACTATTGTTTCAGCTGGTGTGCCGCTCAGAGAACACAGCAGGAGTATGCTGAAGACAGAGTTACAGCTGTGTTTTGCATACCCCACTCGGAGTGCTCGGCTGTGTACCAGCTGATCTCTCCGAAAACACAGCAGGAGTATGAAGAAGAGAGCAGTCCATGTTCTGCATACCCTGCTCAGAGCGCTCAGCTATATACTCGCTGAGCGCTCCATGAAAGCAGCAGGAGTATGCAAAAGATAGCTGTCCCTCTTGTATTCTGCATACAGTGTGAGCCTTCATTTACACGCTTATGCAAAGTGAACGTTCAAAACCGTCACCTAAACTACCGTGTGAGCGAATTTTGAGGGATCATCTTACCATGTAAATGCACACAATGATCATCGCTCAAAAAATGTCTTTTGAACGAGAATCAATGCGTCTAAGAGGGACTTTTAGAAAGAAAAAAGAGCAATTCCAATAACACTGGAACAATAGGGTCATCATGCTAGGATATACTTACTGGTAATAAACCACACTAATGTTGTTGGTGGTTTCCAGCCACCTGTGGGAGAAGAAAAGGAAAGAATTATGAACAAGGAATTTTGAGTAACAACCAATCAGATTGCAGCTGACATTTTCTGGTGACTGTATGAAGGTCTACTTTGTATGATTGGCTTGCCATGGCCAGTCAGTGATATAGAGCTTCTCTCCCCTCGCAAGAGAGCAATGAAGAAGAGTAAGATGATAATAGGGGCTCCTGGGTGATAGCTGATATTTCTGTTGTATTTCTTCTACAGTTCGGCTTTTATCATTGTGTTATCTATCGCCCCTTGTCCCTGATGTGTGATTATCTGATGAGTGTGGGGTTATGTCTGTGAAGAATAGCACCAGGTATTGTGGTAACAGTCACTATCATGGGGGTCCTACAGTGAAATACTTACTGTTTTCGCAAGAAGATTCGTAGATTTTTTTGCGGCAACTCATTCGCACGGTTGTTATAATATGTCGGGAAAACTGAGTATGCCGCTGCTTTCTCCTCCTGGGTCCTATTGGATAGTAAAGAAGATGGTGATAATCTAGGACATCGTCTCCCTACTACAGGGTGTAGAATTCAGGAACATCAGTGCCCGCCATCATTTTCCAGATACCAGCAGCACTTTGGTAAATGATGGATGGGTAGATGCCTATCATTGCAGAATGTGGAGTGTAAGCCAGCTGTCAGCTGCTGCAGATTTGTTCCGTAACTTATGCCAGATATTAGCATAAATCATAGTAAATCTCTCAAAACATCCCTTTTGCTAGTCTCATTTTTTTCTCCAAAAGTGGTGATTGAGGTGAAAAAATATATAACAATCACAATTTTTGTGCCCAAATTTAGTGTGCTGTAAAATTAGCTTTTTTTTCAGCAGAAAACTGGCCAAAGACTCTAAGTAAATTCTTGCCCCGGTAGTGTGTGTATAAATGTCTATGACTGAACTAATGGCGCCATGCCTTGTAATGTGCAGCACAAGAGCGCAACCCAACCAAAATACTAATGCGTATACTAACATAAGTCCTATCCAGCCATCCTGTGAATGTGTCCGGTGTACCGACCCGACTCATCATCTATGTGATATCCAGTGTGTACCGCCATGTTGTATATGACTGTCAGTCTGGATAGTACAAGTCATTATCAATAAACTATGTGTAATGTTGTGTCATATACGGTGTGTACAATAAGCCCATTGTAGAGGATGTGGTACTTACAGAACGATGTTGGTAGATTCGTCCAGGAGGGGGTCACTAGGACAGGCAGTGATGGACTCCTGTTTTGCCTTGTCCTCTTCGCTATTAAACAATACATAAATATTATATATATAGTGTTGTGTAATATATGATATATTTATACAATAAGCCCATTGGAGATGATTCAGTACTTACACGGTGATGCTGTCGGTTGTGTCCATAATGCTTGGATCCTCGAGGATGGAAGGTGTCTCATCAGCCTCGTCTTCATCATCTTCTTCTCTGTTGAACAAGACACATAACATATATATACATTTAGTTCTGTTGGCTAATGGGGCCAGAGGATAATATAACCGTACATAGAAAAAGAAAATCTACAGGCGGTAGGGTTAACCCTTTTAGGACTGGTGTATTTTAGGCTTTAAGTAAACAGTGACTTTTGATATTTTTGCATCTCCATGTTCTGATAGCCATAACTTTGTAATTTTGCCATCAGAGGTCCCATATGGGGTTTATTATAGTGGGATAATTTAAATAAGTTAAGTAACCCATTTTGGGGTAGATGGGGGTTACTAATGAACTGTCACTCCTTGGTGTCTTTTTATCAGAAGGAGAATTAAGGCCCATTTAAAGCTAATGATTCCCGATCAAAAATTGCTCAAAGCCGTCTTTTGAGCAAGAATCGTTCAGTCTAACTGCACAGACTTTGTGCACTTTTCATTATTGAGTTGTTCATCGATATCCTTCAGCATACCGCTGATACTATTGTTTCAGCTGGTGTCCCACTTGGAGAACACAGCAGTAGTATGCAGAAGACAGCGGTCCAGTTATGTTCTGCATCCCCATCTCGGAGCTCTCAGCTGGTATACTAGCTGAGCGCTCTATGAACACAGCAGGAGTATGAAGAAGAGAGCGCTCCATCTGTCTACTCTATGCTCCTCTCGGAGCGCACAGCTGTATTCAAGCTCAGTGCTCCAAGAAGACAACAGCTATATGCAGAAGATAGCAGCCTCACTTGTATTCTGCATACATTTATTTATACACTTATGTAAAGTGAGCGCTCAAAATTGTCAACCAAACTGCCATTTAAGCAAATTTTGAGGGATCACCTTGCCGTGTAAATGTACACAACGATTATTGCTCAAAAGATGTTGTTTGACTGAGAATCGTTGTGTCTGAATGGGCCTTCACAAAGAAAAAAAGAGCAATTCTTATAACACTAGAACAATAAGGTCATCATGCTAGGAGATACTTACTGGTAATAAACCACACCGTTGTTATTGGTGGTCTCCCGCCACCTATGGGAGAAGAAAAAGAAAGAATTATAAACAAGGAATTTTCATTAACAACCAATCAGATTGTAGCTGACATTTTCTGGTGACTGTCATGGGGGTCCTACAGTGAAATACTTACTGTTTTTGCAAGAAGATTCTTAGATTTTTTTGCGGCAACTCATTCGCACGGTTGTTATAATATGACGGGAAAACTGAGTATGCCGCTGCTTTCTCCTCCTGGGTCCTATTGGATAGTAAAAAATATAGTGATAATCTAGGACATCGTCTCCCTACTACAATGTGTAGAATTCAGGAACATCAGTGCCCGCCATCATTTTCCAGATACCAGCAGCACTTTGGTAAATGATGGATGGGTAGATGTCTATCAGCGCAGAATGTGGAGTGTAAGCCAGCTGTCAGCTGCTGCAGATTTGTTCCATAACTTATGCCAGATATTAGCATAAATCATAGTAAATCTCTCAAAACACCCTTTTGCTAGTCTCATTTTTTTCTCCAAAAGTGGTGATTGAGGTGAAAAAATATATAACAATCACAATTTTTGTGCCCAAATTTAGTGTGCTGTAAAATTAGCTTTTTTTTCAGCAGAAAACTGGCCAAAGACTCTAAGTAAATTCTTGCCCTGGTAGTGTGTGGATAAACGTCTATGACTGAACTAATGGCGCCATGCCTTGTAATGTACAGCACAAGAGTGCAACCCAACCAAAATACTAATCCGTATACTAACATAAGTCCTATCCAGCCATCCTGTGAATGTGTCCGGTGTACCAACCCGACTCATCATCTATGTGATATCCAGTGTGTACCGCCATGTTGTATATGACTGTCAGTCTGGATAGTACAAGTCATTATCAATAAACTATGTGTAATGTTGTGTCATATACGGTGTGTACAATAAGCCCATCATAGAGGAAGCAGTACTTACAGAACGATGTTGGTAGATTCGTCCAGGAGGGGGTCACTAGGACAG
Source organism: Eleutherodactylus coqui (assembly GCF_035609145.1). NCBI lineage: Eukaryota > Metazoa > Chordata > Amphibia > Anura > Eleutherodactylidae > Eleutherodactylus > Eleutherodactylus coqui. The sequence continues at coordinate 24,141 of NW_027102113.1, forward strand.
GCAGTGATGGACTCCTGTTCTGCCTTGTCCTCTTCGCTATTAAACAATACATAAATATTATATATATATATAGTGTTGTGTGATATATGATATATTTATACAATAAGCCCATTGGAGATGATTCAGTACTTACACGGTGATGCTGTCGGTTGTGTCCATAATACTTGGATCCTCGAGGCTGGAAGGTGTCTCATCAGCCTCGTCTTCATCATCTTCTTCTCTGTTGAACAAGACATGACATATATATACATTGGGTTCTGGTGGCTAATGGGGCCAGAGGATAATATTACCGTATATAGAAAAACAAAATCTCCAGGAGAGAATTGGTGTATTTTAGGCTTTAAGGAAGCAGTGACTTTTGATATTTTTGCATGTTCACGTTCTGATAGCCATAACTTTGTAATTTTGCCATCAGAGGTCCCATATGGGGTTTATTATAGTGTGATAATTTAGATACGTTAAGTGCCCCATTTTGGGGTAGATGGGGGTTACTAATGAACTGTCACTCTCAACTGTCCTTTTATTAGGAGAAGACTTAAGTTCCATTTAAACCCAATGATTCTCGACCAAAAATCGCTCAAAGCCATCTTTTGAGCAAGAATTGTTGTGTCTAACTGAATAGACTTTGTGCGATTTTCATTAGCAAGTTGTTCACCGATCTCTTTCAGCAAGCTGAAAGAGAACGATGTGCCCTATCAGTGCCGCATGCTGAATTCTTAGTGGGATACCACCGATACTATTGTTTTAGCTAATGTCCTGCTTGAAGAACACAGCAGGAGTATGCAGAAGACAGCGGTCCATCTATGTTCTGCATACCACGCTCAGAGCGCTCAGCTATGTACTAGCGGAGCGCTCCGTGAACACAGCAGGATTATGCAGAAAACAGCACTCCAGCTATCTTCAGTATACTCTGCTCAGGGCGCACAGCTGTATACCAGCTGAGCACTCCGAGAAGACAACAGGTGTATGCAAAAGATAGTGGCCCCACTTGTCTTCTGCATACAGTGTGAGCCTTCATTTACACACTTATGCAAATTGAATGCTCAAAACGGTCACTCAAACTGCCGTTTGAGCGAATTTTGAGCAATCATCTTTCCATGTAAATGCACACAATAATTATCACTCAAAAGATGTCTTTTGAGCGAGAATCAATGCATCTAAAAGGGCTTTTACAAAGAAAAACACCATTTCCAATAACACTAGAACAATAGGGTCGTCATGCTAGGAGATACTTACTGGTAATGAACCACACTGTTGTTATTGGTGGTCTCCCGCCACCTATGGGAGAAGAAAAGGAAAGAATTATAAACAAGGAATTTTCTGTAACAACCAATCAGATTGCAGCTGACATTTTCTGGTGACTGTATGAAAGTCTACTTTATATGATTGGCTTGCTATGGCTAGTTGGTGATATCAGCTTCTCTCCCCTTGCAAGTGAGCAATGAAGAAAATTAACATGATAATAGGGGCTCCTGGGTGATAGCTGATATTTGTGTTATATTTCCTTCTACATTCTCGTTTTATCATTGTGTTATCTATCGCCCCTTGTCCCTGATGTGTGATTATCTGATGAGTGTGGGGTTATGTCTGTGAAGAATATCACCAGGTATTGTGGTAACAGTCACTATCATGGGGGTCCTACAGTGAAATACTTACTGCTTTTGCAAGAAGATTCTTAGATTTTTTTGTGGCAACTCATCGGCACAGTTGTTATAATAAGCCGGTAATGCGTAGAATGTTAACGCTTCTTCCTCCTGGGTCCTATTGGAGAGTAAAGAAGATGGTGATAATCTAGGACATCGTCTCCCTACTACAGGGTGTAGAATTCAGGAACATCAGTTTCCGCCATCATTTTTCAGATATAAGCAACACTTTGGTAATTGATGGATGGGTAGATGTCTATCAGAGCTGTTCGCACCCTGCACCATCACCACAAGACGGACAACCCTCCATCAGAATCATCCTAACCCATCTTGTCTGTGATACATAGTTCTACATGGAACTAGTTCCACACACTTGGGGAAATGTACGTCGCTGTATATGGCAGTCTAAATCCAAAGTGCGCTAAATCTATTAAGAGGCGATCATTTCTTACTAAGTTTGGCATATCTCTGGCCAATCTGTGCGCCAGAATGTGGACTCTATGCCAGCTGTCAGCTGTCAAATTCAGTGTGCTGTAAAATTAACTATTTTTTTTCCTAGCAGAAAACTGGCCAAAGACTCTAAGTAAATTCTCTGCCTTACAATGTGTGGATGTCCATGACTGAACTAATGGCTCCATGTCTTGTAATGTGCAGCAGAAGAGTGCAACCCAACCACAATAATAATCCGTATACTAACATAAATCCTATCCAGTCATCCTGTGAATAAGTCCTATGTGATATCCAGTGTGTACCGCCATGTTGTATATGACTGTCAGTCTGGATAGTACAAGTCATTATCAATGAACTATGTGTAATGTTGTGTCATATACGGTGTGTACAATAAGCCCATTGTAGAGGATGCGGTACTTACAGAACGATGTTGGCAGATTCGTCCAGGAGGGGGGCACTAGGACAGGCAGTGTTGGTGTCTTGTTCTGCCTTGTCCTCTTCGCTATTAAAACAATACAGAAATATTATGTATATAGTGGTGTTTGATACATGATATATTTATACAATAGGCCCATTGGAGATGATTCAATACTTACACAGTGATGCTGTCGGAAGTGTCCATAATGATGGAATCCTTGAGGCCGGAAGGTATCTGATCATCCTCCTCCTCATCATCTTCTTCTCTGTTGAACAACACATAACATATACAAATATTCAGTTCTGGTGGCTAATTGGGCCAGAAGATAATATAACCGTACATAGAAAAAGAAAATCTCCAGGAGAGGATTGGTGTATTTTAGGCTTTAAGGAAGCAGTGACTTTTGATATTTTTGCATGTTCATGTTCTGATAGCTGTAGCTTTGTAATTTTGCCATCAGAGGTCCCATATGGGGTTTATTATAGTGAGATCATTTAAATAAGTTAAGTCCCCCGTTTTGGGGGAGATTGGGGTTACTAATGAATTGTCGCTCCTTGCTGTCCTTTTATTAAGGGGAGAATTAAGGCCCATTTAAACCTAAGAATTCTTGATCAAAAATCAATCAAAGCCGTCTTTTGAGCAAGAATCATTGGGTCAAACTGAACGGAATTTGTACATTTTTCATTAACCACAAGCTGAAAGAGAACGATGAGCCTTATCAGCGCCGCGCCCTGAGTTCTTAGCGGGATACCACTGATACTATTGTTTCAGCTGGTGTCCTGCTCAGAGAACACAGCAGGAGTATGCTGAAGACAGCGGTCCTGCTATGTTCTGCATATCCCGCTCAGAGTGCTCAGCTATATACTACTAGTGGAGCACTACGTAAATACAGCAAGATTATGCAGAAGACAGCACTCCAGCTGTCTTCTGTATAGTTCACTTGGAGCATACACCTATATTCCAGCTGAGTACTGCGAGAAGACAACAGATATATGCAAAAGATAGTGGCCCCACTTGTCTTCTGCATACAGTGTGAGCCTTCATTTACACACTTATGCAAAGTGAACGCTCAAAACTGTCACACAAACTGGCGTTTGAGTGAATTATGAGCGATCATCTTGCCGTGTGAATGCACACAACGATTATCACCCAAAAGATGCCTTTTGAGCGAAATCGTTGCATATAAATGGGCCTTCACAAAGAAAAAACAGCAATTTCAATAACACTAGAACAATAGGGTTGTCATGCTAGGAGATACTTACTGGTAATAAACCACACTGTTGTTATTGGTGGTCTCCCGCCACCTGTGGGAGAAGAAAAGGAAAGAATTATAAACAAGGAATTTTCAATAACAACCAATCAGATTGCAGCTGACATTTTCTGGTGACTGTATGAAGGTCTACTTTGTATGATTGGCTTGCCATGGCCAGTCAATGATATCGGCCACTCTCCCCTTGCCAGAGAGCAATGAAGAAGAGTAACACGATAATAAGGGCTCCTGGGTGATAGCTGATATTTGTGTTATATTTCCTTCTACATTCCCGCTTTTATCATTGTGTTATCTATGGTCCCTTGTCCTTCATGTGTGTTTATAGGATGAGTGTGGGGCTATGTCTGTGAAGAATAGCACCAGGTATTGTGGTAACAGTGACTATCATAGGGGTCCTACAGTGAAATACTTACTGCTTTTGTAAGAAGATTCTGATGTTTTTTTGTGGTAACTCCTCGGCACAGTTGTTATAAAAGGCCGGTAATGCGTAGAATGTAAACGCTTCTTCCTCGTGGGTCCTATTAGAAAGTAAAGAATATGGTGATAATCTAGGACATTGTCTCCCTACTACAGGGTGTAAAATTCAGGAACATCAGCGCCTGCCATCATTTTCCAGATACAGGCAGGACTTCTGATAATGATAGATGAATAGATGGACGTTGGCGTGTCAGATAAGAAACATCAGAGAACAAACACCCTGCAACCACTGCTGGAAGAACACAAGCCGGTGGAAGCAGAGTTATAGTCTGGGGAATTTTTCTGTGGCATTCTCTGGGCCGCTCATCTATGTGGAAGCACTCTGAACCAATTTGGTTCTGAATCCATCCTTGCAGATCACGCTCACACATACTTGTTTTTTTAGGGTAATTTAGTATGACTATAATAAAATGTGTTATATGTTTGTGATATTTGAGGGCACAACAGGTTCTTCCATATGGACTCTGTATTTGTTGGCGTTATCCTGGCTTATGCCATAGGTTGGTTGCACCTCGTTATACTTGTTTTCATGGTGTCCATCTATTTATCTAAATATCACCCAAGGGCCATATAACAAGATACTTACATCATAACTGGATATGCTTGATTTAGATCTTTCTCAGTAAATAGCTCGTTCTCTCTCTATCTCTCTCTCTCAATACTGTTAAAGAATAAATAAGATAGTTAAAATCTAGGTATAAGGGTCAGCCATTATTCTATAACAAAACCATCCCCAACCTCTACCGCCACCTCAAGGAAAGCTACGGACATGCTAGAAAATAAAGGACACAAATGCGCTCCTGATGTAGTGGACATACCTGCCACCAACTACAACCCTCAATGCAATGTTGGGTCTTTCAGCTCCTTATACCATATACATGCTGTCACACTATGTGGGGGTTGAGCCAACAACATTTGGTGACATCACAAGCAGCAATTAGGGACAAGATGAAATCAAATTTCATATACATAAAATAGTCTCTAAATTCTTTCCCCAGCCTCCAAAACCTTGTACATGGGGCAACATTGTCATCTCTATAGAATGTAATTGTGGAGGATGGATGTGGAGATGTTGGATGGTTGGATGATGGATAGCGAGATAATAGATACATATCAGGTTTATAGGACTGTACATTATAAATATTACTATTATATAATAATTAATTACAGGCTCTTATCATTTCAGTGTATGCCCCTCCCAGACATTGAGGACCTTTATAGCCATGAAAATCACACTTTCAATCTTTGCAATATGAAAAAAAGGAGGCTCCATGCGGAAACATAGGAGATGAAAAAAACCTGTAAAACGCAGATAGACAGGACGTGCTGCGATTTTGCAACATCGCATGAGTGAAAACATTGCAGCTGGTAAATGAGTATCACACTCTGTACCTATCTCATGTAGTTACTGGATGTTTGTCAGCAGAAAGACAAAACCCTTCACTGAACCGAATCCAGACCCCAAGTATGGTGGACAGCCCACCGACCAGAGCCCAAGTATGGTGGACAGCCCACCGACCAGACCCCAAGTATGGTGGACAGCCCACCGACCAGACCCCAAGTATGGTGTACAGCCCACCGACCAGACCCCAAGTATGGTGGACAGCCCACCGACCAGACCCCGAGTATGGTGGACAGCCCACTGACCAGACCCCAAGTATGGTGGACAGCCCACCGACCAGACCCCAAGTATGGTGGACAGCCCACCGACCAGCCCCTATGTATGGTGGACAGCCCACTTACCCGTGTACCACCAGCAACATAGTGAAAAACTGTAGAATCCATGTCTAATATGTGACCGATAGCAATGCTAAAAATAAGTATATCAATCCATTCACCTCTGTGGGAGGGCACACACAGCGTTCTGTGAAGAGGTAAACTTGCTGTACACTGACTGTGACGGGGACATCGTAGGAACATGGAAGTAGGTGAGAAAAAAAAGAGGCTCCCCAGACTTCATGTCACCTAAACTAGAAGCACTAGAACTTAGCTAATGCTTATAGTGGATAAGACATTCCCTACAAGCATTCTGGCGGTGGATGACATGCTAACACTTGCTACGCCCATATAACAACTTGTACCTGCATCACATAATGTCACATTGTACATTTACAACACAGATGGATTTACTGGAAAAGGAGGAAAAGGAAAGTAGTGATCACAGCTGAAGAAGAGGACCCAAGATAGGAGATAATGAAGTACAATACAGGAGCTCCACATATAGTGGACTTACCTCCAACGCCAACTGCAACTCTCTACAGAATGTTGGCGCTGCAGCTCCTTATATAACCTCTGTGATGTCAAAATGTCTGTGATGTCATAATGTGCATAATGAAAGATAGAGGGGCCAATAGCCACAACATTCCGTGACATCACAAGCTGCAGCTGTTAGGGATTTTGCCACGATTTTCTCATGGTAAAATCGTGATTGCCCATGCAGAACTAGATTAAATCTACCAAGTGTGAATGCAACCTAATAGAATCTGAATCCACATTAGCACAGTGATACAGTGAGGGATGTTATAATCAGGCAATAGGGTCTAGAAAAATAAGCAATCTGGTACAATCCTGCATTCTAGACATGTTGTATTAGTAAATACTGTATATGCAACAAAGTAACAAATAATAACCTGAAATAGATACAATTATAATCTGCACCTGGAACAGAACCCTGACAGCAGGCATCATAGGCTCCACTGTCTGCAGCTGGTAAATGAGTATCACACGCCGTACTTATCTCATGTAATTACTGGATGTTGGTCAGAAGAAAGATAAAACCCTCCACTGAACCGAACCCAGACCCCAAGTATGGTGTACAGCCCATCGACCAGACCCCAAGTATGGTGGACAGCCCACCGACCAGACCCCAAGTATGGTGGACAGCCCACCGACCAGACCCCAAGTATGGTGGACATCCCACCGACCAGACCCCAAGTATGGTGGACAGCCCACCGACCAGACCCCAAGTATGGTGTACAGCCCACCGACCAGACCCCAAGTATGGTGTACAGCCCACCGACCAGACCCCAAGTATGGTGGACAGCCCACCGACCAGACTCCAAGTATGGTGGACAGCCCACTGACCAGACCCCAAGTATGGTGGACAGCCCATCGACCGCTGTACCACCAGCAACATAGTAAAAAACTGTAAACTCCATGTCTAATATCTGATAGATATCAATACTAATAATAGGTATAAATATTAACCCATTAATCTTTGTGCGAGTGCGCTCACAGTTTTCTATAAAGAGCTAAACTTCCTTTGTGCTGACTGTGACGGGGACAGTGCAGGAACATGGAAGCGGGTGAAAAGTAAAAGAGGCTCCCAGGACTCCATGTCACCTAAACTAGAAGCACCTGGACTTAGCTAATGCTTATAATGGATAACACATTCCCTACAAGCATTCTGGCGGTGGATTACATGCTAACACTTGCTACATCCATATAACAACTTGTACCCGCACCACATAATGTCACATTGTACATTTACAACACAGATGGATTTACTGGAAAAGGAGGGAAAGGAAAGAAATGATCACAGCTGAAGAAGAGGACCCAAGATAGGAGATAATGAAGTACAATACAGGAGCTCCACATATAGTGGACTTACCTCTAACGCCAACTGCAACTCTCTACAGAATGTTGGCGCTGCAGCTCCTTATATAACCTCTGTGATGTCATATTGTCTGTCATGTCATAATGTGCATAATGAAAGGGGGAGGGGCCAACAGCCACAGCATTCCATGACATCACAAGCTGCAGCTGTTAGGAACCAGAAGAGTCTGAGCAACCAATCATATTCTGTATAGCTAAAATGGCCTCTAATTTCCCTGCCAGCCCCCCTTGTAAAAGGGGCAACAACATCATTATTTCAATAGGCTGTAAGTGTGTGGTCATGTCTAGTGATTATAACACTGATAGATCCATGACAATCACTCATATATGTTAATAATACAGAATCTATATATATAAAGGCGAAAGCCCTCACAGACTGATTCACTCACAGACTAACTCACTCACAGACTGACTGACTCACCCACTGACTAAGGTCGCCTGCACACAAACAACTTGATTATTCAATGCTGAGTGCAAAAGTATATGACCCCCTATGTTATTTACTTCCCAGGGTTGTGCAAAAACTTGAAATTTGGCACAAATATTATTTAGGTACCAAACAGGAAAGGTGAAAGGGTCTCAACTTGATTATTATTCAATGCTAAGTGCAAAAGTAAGTGACCCCTTATGATATGTAACTTCCTGGTGTCGTAGAAACATGAAAATTAGTGTCACCATTCCATATGTCATTATTAGAGAAGTAAAGGGGTCGCAGCTTGATTATTCATTTCTAAGTGCAAAAGTAGGTAACCCCCTATGCAATGTATCTAATAACACACATCTGTATTGCACAAACATGAAATTTGGCACGTGCATTCTTAAGGTCCTAAATAGGAAAAGTAAAGGGATTGCAACTTGATTATTCAATGCTAAGTGCAAAAGTAAGTGACCCCGCTATGCTATATACCTAATCTAACTCTCTAACTTCCCGATGTTGTACAAACTTGAAATTTGGCACCACTCTTGCTTAGGTCCTAAATAGGAAACTATGGGGGTCGCAACTTGATAATTCAATTCTAAACTCAAAAGTAAGTGACCCCCCTATGTAATGTAACTAATAACACAAATCTGTACTGCACAAACTTGAAATTTGGCAAGACCTTTGTTTAGGTCCTAAATAGGAAAAGTAAGGGGGTCACAACTTGATTGTTCAATTCTAAGTGTAAAAGTAAGTGACCCCCTACTGTATGTAATGTAACTAATAACACACATTTGTACCACACAAACGTAAAATTTGGCACGACCATTCTTTACATCCTAAATTGGAAAAGTAAAGGGGTCGCAACTTTAATATTCAATTCTAAATGTAAAAAACTGTGCAAAAATCCGCAATACATAAGATAGTTCCTTTCTCAGAAACCATTAAGCCTAGGGAAATAATTTGTATACTGAGGAGAATCTACCTCACTTTTATGTATATATACTGAAGAGAATCTAACTGACCTCTGTGTGTATATACGAAAGAGAATCTACCTTACCTCTATGCGTATTTACCAAGAAGAATCTAACTGACCTCTGTGTGTATATATGGGCTGTAATTGAGGCCATAATCTTCTCCGGTATTAAACGGTTGATGGACAAAGGTTTTAAAGTATTTCAGTAGTGTCCAGATAGCACTTTTTACAATGATAAAGATCACCTTCAACAACTGCGCCATTTTCACAAGAGCGATTTTTCAGCGCTGAATAGTCCTAAACCCTTCAGAGAATTATTACCCTTCAATAACGGAAAAATACATTTGGTGGTATACGTTGGGGGGAACATCCTGGGGGTGTATTGGAGTCGGGATAAGACAAGACAGATTTCGGCCAATGAACTAATAGACCAAAAAAAGAGGTATATTTTTAAAAATTACTAATTATGATAAAGATGGCAGAAGTGATGTTTCCTACAAACTACAAATACATCCACTCTATGCAATTAAATGCTTCTGATGCATCAAGTGAAGGGATTGAGTGGTTACCCTTATTTCAGAGAAACTAGTGATACTGCAGATTATTGCCAACTGATTTATCTGGCGTAAAGCCACATTGCTCATTATGATCGTTAACCTTATTAAGCCTTGTTCACTGAACCTTTGGCAGCAATTTAAAGGTTTTTTCTGAAACTGAGGCTTCATTCGCATGAGCATATATATCGGCCGCCGTTTTCATGGCTGGACGATATACACTACCGTCTGGGGCGTAAAAGCTTGTGAACAGGTGCACAAATCTAATGTTTGTGTGCCCGTTCAGACGGCATGGGCCCCGGCACATATAAACCATGGCTGCCATGCCATCACTCTTCCCTTCCCGTTTCCGGCTCAGCTAAATCTCTCCTCCCCACCGTCTGATTGCAATGGAAGAGGGAGGTGATGGGGCAGAGCTAAGTGCTACCCCATCCCGCCTCCTCTGATTGCTGGCTGTGAACAAAGGATGGGGAGGGTGCAGTAGCTTAGTTCTGCCCCCATCCTGCCCCCTCACATTACAATCAGCCTGAGCGGAGGAGAGAGAAGGAGAGAGTTTAGCAGTCATGATGCTAAACTCCCTCCCAACTCTCTTCTCCAGCTGCTGTCATTGGCTCCCATCCCATAGGAGCTAATGCAGTGGCTGACGTATTCGGGCCCAAAAGATAGTTCCAGGACTATCTTTTGGGCCTAACATGAAAATGCCCGGTGCTATATTGGCCGGCCGGCTCTTTTATGTCACAGGAATATGGCCATGTGATCTGATGCATTGGAATAGAATGCATCAGATCACAGCATATATCAGCCGACCGTGAAAAAGGCAGGCCGATATACGCCCGTGGGAAAGAGGCCTAAGGCCCAATGTTCGCGGGTGGGTTTGTTTTGCGGAATACGCTTGCGACACCTGAACAAGAGATCAGCAAATCAAGCCGCCCTTAAGGAAACATGGGAGTATGCAAATTAATTAAAGCATGCGGATTTGTTTTGCAGACCTTTTGGTTTGTAAAACAAATCGCAGTGTGCTCCATATTGTTGAAGTTCCCCCCACAGACGGCTTCCATTGCAGGCAATGGAAGCTGTCCGATCCACGGCACACCCGCAGCTGATACTACGATGATGCCGCAGATCCCATGAGAAAGCAGGGAATATAAAAAAAACTGTACAGCACATGTCCAACAGCGAGCCATGAGGACTATGCACAGTACAGCAAACCCAGAAGTTGAGACGTCGCAGATGGGAGAATACAGGTATGCAGGGTTCACCGGCCGCAGGCAGGGTTGGATTCCGTGCGGGAACAGCATCTGACAGGTAACATTACCAGATCTTCTGGTCTGGTGGTCTCCCATAAATGTGTCACATGGGCTTGTAATTTAGAAGCCCTGCTAGGTTTACAGAACACCACTGATGGCGTTCCTGTTGGAGCCTTCCAATCAACCACATGACTCCACCCCCAACCCCCACTGCCACCATGCCTTATTACTCGTAAAGCCCCTTTAAAAACTCTTATACCCAAAGAGGATATCCCCGAGGAAGTCACTCTGTGATGTCCATAACCTCCAGACTTATTAGGTTATAGAGGTTGCAGAGGAGAGACTGGCGACAGTGGTGAGCCGTTCTTGCTTTGTCATACCAGGTTCACTCTCTGTACTGCAGCTGGAGCTGGTGTTCTCTTCTTCTCTTCAAGCTGTACTGACTCTCTGATGTGTTGTGCTGATCATAGGAGCCAAATCTTGGATAAAATCTGAAGGGGGGACAAACACAAACAACATTACCATACATGCTCTCAGGCTTCTAAGTATGGGTGGCATTACTACTAACTGGGGCATGGATGGGGACATTGCGTGCAAGTTTGAAAAATAAAGTCAGGTGGTTGGGAAATTTAGAAGTCAAAGTTGTCTGAGTGTCAAATTCTGTAGAGACAAGTTATGATTGCAAGGAATCATCATGATGGTCTAGCCGGGTGGCAGGGAAAATGGTATGGGGGGCTGGTCATAAATTAGCAGAAGAAGAAAAATAAGGGCTGAAAACTAAAGGTCTCACTGGGGCAAGTATAGTCCAAATTATATCAAAGAATCCTTCACTGTTAGGACTCTAAAACGTAACCTTTAATAAAGTAATTAAAATTTAAACCAAATATTTAGACACAAACTGACACACATTATACAAAAAAAGAGGGGGGGAGAATTTATCTCTCGACTAAGATCACAGAGAGTTCTGAGGCGTGTGGATGCCACTCTCTTGGGATATCTCCCAAAGGCAACAAAATGAACGTCCTTATAATAAAGGACGATATATCCCTCTGATGGAAATATCAATTATCATGGAGAACAGGTGATCTCCAGGACACGGGATATTTTACGTTTATTATTTTATCAAGAAATTTTAGGTCCGACTTGGTCCGACGCGTTTCGCTCAGTTTTGAGCTCCTCAGGGACCTATATATGTTGGCTAAATGTACCTCACTTGATGCGATTATATTTCTTGATTGTTAGTATACATGAAATGATGATCTATAGTTGCCATAAATAGATGTAAATTTCATCTCCTAAGATTAAAACTAACTTCTCAATATAGTGGTCAGATCCAACTTATTCAGTCATAGCCATGTAGACAAAGTCTCAAATGATTAGAGAGACAGTGCTACGTGGAAATCATACACACATTATCTATAGTCTAAGTCAATAGCTTGCTGGTCTCTATAGTTTGTGAAGCCCTTAAGGTACTGTTTTAAAGGAGATGTCCCGCGCCGAAACGGGTTTTTTTTTTTTTAAACCCCCCCCCCGTTCGGCGCGAGACAACCCCGATGCAGGGGTTAAAAAAACCACCCGCACAGCGCTTACCTGAATCCCGGCGGTCCGGTGACTTCAATACTTACCGCTGAAGATGGCCGCCGGGATCTTCTACCTTCGTGGACCGCAGCTCTTCTGTGCGGTCCACTGCCGATTCCAGCCTCCTGATTGGCTGGAATCGGCACGTGACGGGGCGGAGCTACACGGAGCCGCTCTCTGGCACGAGCGGCTCCATAGAAGACTGCTGAAGACCCGGACTGCGCAAGCGCGGCTAATTTGGCCATCGGAGGCCAAAAATTAGTCGGCTCCATGGGAACGAGGACGCTAGCAACGGAGCAGGTAAGTAAAAAACTTTTTATAACTTCTGTATGGCTCATAATTAATGCACAATGTATATTACAAAGTGCATTATTATGGCCATACAGAAGTGTATAGACCCACTTGCTGCCTCGGGACAACCCCTTTAAGCTTCACATTAAAGATTTACTAGGTACTGACTATCTGCACAACTTTAGTTTTTCTAATGAATAGCCCTAATAGACTTTGTAATTCAACAGAGGATAGATATCCTATAAGATAGTACTAAAGAGCATAGAGATCAAAATAATAAAGAGATAGAGCAGCAGCAAGCCAACCACCCTGATGGTGAGTGATTGGTATCAAAGGTATCTTTATTATAAGGACGTTCATTTTGTTGCCTTTGGGAGATATCCCAAGAGAGTGGCATCCACACGCCTCAGAACTCTCTGTGGGGTATCCAAAAATTCCTATATATACTATTTTTGTCTTAAACCGATGCCAGGTATTACTGTTAGCCTATGGCATTATTAGCAGGGTTTGACTAAGGTGAACGTGATTATCACATGTTCGTGGTGCCGTAGTGGTGTCCTAACAGTGATAAGAAACAGATGTTAGTGGGAATTAATAATATTGATGGCATTCCAGGGACCTGTTGCCTGCCGCCGCTAGGATAGCAGGCACGCATGCTTCTAATGCTGTTCGTGCTCAAACACGCAGCAATCATGTTACCATGGTGACTCTAGGATGGCCGGCGCGCGCACTTCTGATGACGCTCGCGGTGGAGACTTTGCGCTCCATCCTCGGTGTTCAGGTTGCTATGGAGACTCTGAGGTAAGTGGCGCGCGCACTTACAGTGATGTTTACGGTGGAGCCATAGCGCTCCGGACCGCAGCGTTCACGTTGTCATGTTGACTTATGGGGCGGGGTCTTAGGGAGGTGATGCTGAACGCGTCACTGTCCCTCAGTGGTCCCTCCCGCGGCGTTTATGTTGCTACAGTAATTCGTCAGACGGAGTCTTAGGGAGGTGTCGTTAGACACGTGAAAGTCCCTCATTGGTCCACAGGTAGGAATCTCATAGTTGTTCCAAGTATATTTTCCCTGGTGTAACGCACCTGTAGGTGCTATTTAAGTGTTATGGCCTCTCTACAACCAGCCATAGGATATTCACTAAATCTATATGTTTTTTTGGCAAGAATACATTATAGATGCCGAGAAGGAGCGTACCAAAATGGAAAAGTTACATCTATGCGGTTTCTTTGGCACAAAGACGCTAAGAGTAAATATACTGCAGGATCATTTCTGTGCAGTATTTAACAAATAAATAACGGAAACAGGTAAGGTGAAGGTTTAAAAATGGGAACCTTCAACACCAATGTACATACTGAATAGAATTGTAATATTTATATATAAACTACGTAGATGAGAGGCCCTTGTCTTCATATGTATTATAACTATCCTTAGTTTGTAATCTGATGGTAGGGTGTCTGTTATTTAGAATTTACCGTATATACCGGCGTATAAGACGACTTTTGAACCCCGAAAAATCGGGTCTGAAGTCGGGGGTCGTCTTATACGCCGGTAATACAAAAAAAAAAAAGGGTAAAAAAAAAAAATTTCATTACTCACCTCCCCCGGCGTTCTGTCGCGCTCCGGCAGGATGTCGCTCGCTCCTCGTCCCCGGCGCAGCATTGCTTTCTGAATGCGGGGCTTGAAATCCCCGCTTCCAGAAAGCTAGTACACACGCCGGCAGCCATGACAGCATTGAATGGCTGTGATTGGCTGAAGGCGCACGTGTTAGCAATCACACCCATTCAATGATGTCATTGAATAGTGTGATTGGCTGAAGCCACGTGTGTTTTAGCCAATCACAGCCATTCAATGATGTCATTGAATAGTGTGATTGGCTGAAGCCACGTGTGTTTTAGCCAATCACAGCCATTCAATGATGTCATGGCTGCCGGCGTGTGTATTAGCTTTCTGGAAGCGGGGATTTCAAGCCCCGCATTCAGAAAGCAATGCTGCGCCGGGGACGAGGAGCGAGCGACATCCTGCCGAAGCGCGACAGAACGCTGGGGGAGGTGAGTAATGAATTTTTTTTTTTTCTCCACTGTATACCGGCGTATAAGGTGACAGTTGGGGGGTCGTCTTATACGCCCCGTCGCCTTATACGCCGGTATATACGGTATATGCAATTTAAAAACTACCTGTATATGTGGTATGTATCTAATCTAGATAACCCATATATGGGGTCTGTCACCTTTTTGTTTCTATTGAACAGCTAAAATTATAGTATAGAATATAAATTTCTTATTAAAATTTCTCTAAAACCTCGTTTAAACCGTTCGGTGTGAGGGTATTAAAATAAAATATATAAAACATTTCCTTCGTTTTTAGCTTAATGAATTCTCCTATATTGATTTTTTCTACTGGAGTGATTTTCATCAAATTTGGATCAGAATTATGTTCAAGGTAAAAGTGTCGTGATAGACTGTGTTTTAAAAAACTCCTTTTTATATTGTGCCTGTGATGGTTGATGCGGTTGTGTAATGAGTTGATGGTGCGGCCTATATACCGTAGCCCGCAGGGGCATTCTATCATGTATATTAAATAAGCTGTACTACAGTTCAAATATTGTTTGATGGAATAATGATTGTCCGACTGTCTTTCAATAGTTTTTCTCTTATGACATATATTTGGGCAGCACTTGCAGTTTATTTTTCCACATTTATATGAACCTAATACTGGAGAAATTACAGATTTTTTGTTTTTTTCTTTTTTGAGATTTGGTGTCCGGGGGCGCGATGGCGCTAAAAGATTACCCAATGTTTTCCCTTTCCTATATATAATGTTGGGACGGGAAGACGTTATGTCTGTAAGGTGGGGGTCGTTTTCCAGAATTTTCCACCTATTTAAGATGATTTTTTGGAGATTATGTTGTTTAGAGTTGAATCTCGTGATAAAGCACAGTCCAAACTTATCTTGATCTTTTATATATTTTTTCGTTTTATCTATATTATCTACATGTCTTTCTTCCTCTAATGCTCTTGTATATGATGATTTTATAAGGCTTTCAGGGTATTTTTTTATCACGAAAGCGATTATATAAGATTTTTGCTTGTTCTTTGTACTGTTCTACAGTAGAGCAATTTCGTCTTAGACGTTTAAATTGCCCATAGGGCACGTTCAATTTCCATTTTTTCAAATGGGCACTCCTGAAGTCTAATAGACTGTTCGCATCCACTTTTTTGAAGTGTGTTTTTGTGCATACATTATTATTTTCAATATATATATCTAAGTCGAGGAAGGTTATATTTATTGGATCAATTGTGCTGGTGAATTTTAGACCCCAGATATTATTATTCATGTTGGAAATAAACTGTTGGACCTCTTGTATAGGGCCTTCCCAGATGAAGATGATGTCATCTATGTATATCTTATAAAATCGTATGTGGGGGTCATTTAAAGAATCTTCGTATGCCCCCACATACAGATTTGCATAGCAAGGGGCACATTTAGCCCCCATTGCTGTACCCCTTGTTTGCAAATAGTATTGGTTAATATTAGAGATGAGCGAACGTACTCGTCCGAGCTTGATACTCGGGCGAATGTTAGGGTGTTCGGGATGCTCGTTACTCTTAACGAGTACCACGCGATGTTCGGGTTACTTTCACTTTCATCTCTGAGACGTTAGCGCGCTTTTCTGGCCAATTGAAAGACAGGGAAGGCATTACAACTTCCCCCTGCGTCGTTCAAGCCCTATACCACCCCCCTGTTGTGAGTGGCTGGCGAGATCAGGTGTCACCCGAGTATAAAAGTCGGCCCCTCCCGCGGCTCGCCTCAGATGCGTTGTGAGTTAGCTGAGGGAAAGTGCTATCGTCCTGGAGCTGCTGTAGGGAGAGTGTTAGGAGTGAGTGTAGGCTTCAAGAACCCCAAAGGTCCTTCTCAGGGCCACATCTATCCGTGTGCAGTACTGTGGAGGCTGCTGTTAGCAGTGTTGCACAATTTTTTTTTTTTCAAAATCGGCTGTCTGCAGAGCATTGCGCCCTGCAGTAATAGTCCAGGGACAGAAGTGGTGGTTAGGCAGGGAGAGTGTTAGGAGTGAGTGTAGGCTTCAAGAACCCCAACGGTCCTTCTTAGGGCCACATTTAACCTGTGCAGTACTGTGCAGGCTGCTGTTAGCAGTGTTGCATTTTTTTTTTTTTTCAAAATCGGCTGTGCAGAGCATTGCGCCCTGCAGTAATACTACAGGGACAGAATTGTGTAGGCAGGGCCAAAAGACATTTATTATTGATTGAATATAGTCAGTGGGCCTTCCCTTTAAAAAAAAAAGGGAAAAATTCTATTTGGCCTGCCCCTGACAGTCCTCAGCGTTCTGGGTACGTGTGTGGTGGGTGGAGAACATAAAGAAATCATACGCAGCCAGCTATGTTTAACAGCAGGCTTGCGCCAATTTATTTCCTGGCTGGGAAAAATCACCGCTCTGCTGCACTTCATATAACACTGCAGTTCTGTGGAACACAGTTTTTATCTGATTGAATATAGTCAGTGGGCCTTCCTTTTAAAAAAAAAAAGGGAAAAATTCTATTTGGCCTGCCTCTGACAGTCCTCAGCGTTCTGGGTACGTGTGTGGTGGGTGGAGAACGTAAAAAAAATCATACGCAGCCAGCTAAGTTTAACAACAGGCTTGCGCCAATTTATTTCCTGGCTGGGAAATCAAATCACTAGTAATACAGCATGCTGAGGGGTAGGGGTAGGCCTAGAGGACTTGGACGCGGCCGAGGACGCGTAGGCCCAAGTGAGGGTGTGGGCACAGGCCGAGCTCCTGATCCAGCTGTATCGCAGCCGACTGCTGCGCGATTAGGAAAGAGGCACGTTTCTGGCGTCCATGCGGGAGACCTTTATTAGAAAATGAGCAGTGTGAGCAGGTCCTGTCGTGGATGGCAGAAAGTGCTTCGAGCAACCTATCGTCCACCCACAGTTCTGCGCCGTCCAGTGCTGCAAATCCGAATCCTCTGGCTGCTGCTCCTCCTTCCTCCCAGCCTCCTCACTCCACTACAATGACACATGCTCAGGAGCGGGAAGACTCCCAGGAACTGTTCTCGGGCCCCTGCTCAGATTGGGCAGCAGTGGTTCCTCTCCCACCAGAGGAGTTTATCGTCACTGATGCCCAACCATTGGAAAGTTCCCGGGGTCCGGGGGATGAGGCTGGGGACTTCCGGCAACTGTCTCAAGACCTTTCAGTGGGTGAGGAGGACGATGATGATGAGACACAGTTGTCTTGCAGTGAGGTAGTAGTAAGGGCAGTAAGTGCGAGGGAGGAGCGCACAGAGGATTCGGAGGAAGAGCAGCAGGACGATGAGGTGACTGACCCCACCTGGTGTGCAACGCCTACTCAGGACAGGTCTTCAGAGGGGGAGGCAAGGGCAGCAGCAGGGCAGATTGCAAGAGGCAGTGCGGTGTCCAGGGGTAGAGGCAGGGCCAGACTGAATAATCCACCAACTGTTTCCCAAAGCGCACCCTCGCGCCATGCCACCCTGCAGAGGCCGAGGTGCTCTAAGGTCTGGCAGTTTTTCACAGAGACGCCTGACGACCGACGAACAGTGGTGTGCAACCTTTGTCGCGCCAAGATCAGCCGGGGAGCCACCACCAACAGCCTCACCACCACCAGCATGCGCAGACATATGATGGCCAAGCACCCCACAAGGTGGGACGAAGGCCGTTCACCGCCTCCGGTTTGCACCGCTGCCTCTCCCCCTGTGCCCCAACCTGCCACTGAGATCCAACCCCCCTCTCAGGACACAGGCACTACCGTCTCCTGGCCTGCACCCAGACCCTCACCTCCGCTGTCCTCGGCCCCATCCACCAATGTCTCGCACCGCACCGTCCAGCCGTCGCTAGCGCAAGTGTTTGAGCGCAAGCGCAAGTACGCCCCACGCACCCGCACGCTGAAGCATTAACCGTCCACATAGCCAAATTTATCAGCCTTGAGATGCTGCCGTATAGGGTTGTGGAAACGGAGTCCTTCAAAAGTATGATGGCGGCGGTGGCCCCGCGCTACTCAGTTCCCAGTCGCCACTACTTTTCCCGATGTGCCGTCCCAGCTCTGCACGACCACGTCTCCTGCAACATTGTACGCGCCCTCACCAACGCGGTTACTGCCAAGGTCCACTTAACAACGGACACGTGGACAAGCACAGGCGGGCAGGGCCACTACATCTCCCTGACGGCACATTGGGTGAATTTAGTGGAGGCTGGGACAGAGTCAGAGCCTGGGACCGCTCACGTCCTACCCACCCCCAGAATTGCCGGCCACAGCTCGGTGGTTGTATTTTCGGCGGTGTATGCTTCCTCCACTAAACCACCCTCCTCCTCCTCCTCCTCAACCTCTGTCTCGCAATCTAGATGTGTCAGCAGCAGCAGGACGTCGCCAGCAGTCGGTGTCATGCGGCGTGGCAGCACAGCGGTGGGCAAGCGTCAGCAGGCCGTGCTGAAACTACTCAGCTTAGGAGATAAGAGGCACACGGCCCACGATCTGCTGCGGGGTCTAACAGAGCAGACCGACCGCTGGCTTGCGCCGCTGAGCCTCCAACCGGGCATGGTCGTGTGTGACAATGGCCGTAACCTGGTGGCGGCTCTGCAGCTCGGCAGCCTCACACACGTGCCATGCCTGGCCCACGTCTTTAATTTGGTGGTTCAGCGCTTTCTGAAAAGCTACCCACGCTTGTCAGACCTGCTCGTAAAGGTGCGCACATTTCCACAAGTCCCACACGGACGCTGCCACCCTGCGCACCCTGCAACATCGGTTTAATCTGCCAGTGCACCGACTGCTGTGCGACGTGCCCACACGGTGGAACTCTACGCTCCACATGTTCGCCAGGCTCTATGAGCAGCGTAGAGCTATAGTGGAATACCAACTCCAACATGGGCGGCGCAGTGGGAGTCAGCCTCCTCAATTATTTTCAGAAGAGTGGGCCTGGTTGGCAGACATCTGCCAGGTCCTTCGAAACTTTGAGGAGGTGAGCGGCGATGCTGCAATCATTAGCGTCACCATTCCTCTGCTATGCCTCTTGAGAAGTTCCCTGCAATGCATAAAGGCAGACGCTTTGCTCTCGGAAACAGAGTCGGGGGAAGACAGTATGTCGCTGGATAGTCAGAGCACCCCCCTCCTGTCTATATCTCAGCGTGGTGAGGAGGAGGAAGATGAGGAGGAGGGGGAAGACACAGCTTGGCCCACTGGTGAGGGTACACATGCTGCTGGCCTGTCATCCTTTCAGCGTGTATGGCCTGAGGAGGAGGAGGAGGATCCTGAAAGTGATCTTCCTAGTGAGGACAGCCATGTGTTGCATACAGGTACCCTGGCACACATGGCTGACTTCATGTTAGGATGCCTTTCTTGTGACCCTTGCGTTACACGCATTCTGGCCACTACGGATTACTGGGTGTACACACTGCTCAACCCACGGTATAAGGAGAAACTTTCCACTCTCATACCCGAAGAGGAAAGGGGTTCGAGAGTGTTGCTATACCACAGGACCCTGGCGGACAAACTGATGGTAAAATTCCCATACGACAGCGCTAGTGGCCGAAGGCGCAGTTCCGAGGGCCAGGTAGCAGGGGAGACGCGGAGATCAGGCAGCATGTACAGCACAGGCACGCCAACAGTCTTTAAGGCCCTTGCCAGCTTTATGGCTCCCCAGCAAGACTGTGTCACCGCTCCCCAGTCACGGCTGAGTCGGCGGGAACACTGTAAAAGGATGGTGAGGGAGTACGTAGCCGATCACACGACCATCCTCCGTGACGCCTCTGCCCCCTACAACTACTGGGTGTCGAAGCTGGACACGTGGCCTGAACTCGCGCTGTATGCCCTGGAGGTGCTTGCTTGTCCTGCTGCTAGCGTCTTGTCAGAGAGGGTGTTTAGTGCGGCTGGGGGAATCATCACAGATAAGCGTACACGCCTGTCAACCGACAGTGCCGACAGGCTTACACTCATCAAGATGAACAAAGCCTGGATTTCCCCAGACTTCTCTTCTCCACCAGCGGACAGCAGCGATACCTAAGCAATACGTAGGCTGCACCCGCGGATGGAAGCATCGTTCTCTATCACCACCCAAAACGGGGACATTTCTGCTTCATCAATCTGTGTATAATATTCCTCCTCCTCCTCCTGCTCCTCCTCCTGAAACCTCACGTAATCATGCCGAACGGGCAATTTTTCTTAGGGCCACAAGGCTCACTCATATAATTTTTCTAAACAATTTTTATACGTTTCAATGCTCTTACAAGCGATGAAACTTTAACTTGAACCAATTTTTCGTTAAACTGGGCTGCCTCCAGGCCTAGTTACCACTTAAGCCACATTAACCAAAGCGATTAATGGGTTTCACCTGCCATCTTGGTTGGGCATGGCCAATTTTTTCTGAGGTACATTAGTACTGTTGGTACACCAATTTTTTTGGGCCCTCACCTACAGTGTAATCATTGTAATTTCTATATTCTTCGCCTGCACTAATGGTACAGAAAGGTGTGTGGGGTTGGCCTACACTTTAGCTACATAAATGTAACTGGGGCCTTGTCTATACTGCAGCTACTGAAATGTGAAAGAGACTGTTATCTCCCTAAACTGCTGCAATGGGAATGTTACTGGGGCCTGTCTTGAGTGCTACTATTACTGAAATGGAACTAAGACTGCGCTCCCCCTATACTGCTGCTAGTGATATGTTAGTGGGGCCTGTCCCTAATGCTACCGCAGAAATGTTAATAATTCTGGGCTCTGCCTATACCGCTGCTAATGCTATGTCACTGGGGTGTGGAAACAGAGGCTTCACAAAGACATGATGGCGGAGAGGCCATTTCCCACCAACGCTGTTACTGTTAAGGTGCATCTAACCACGGACACGTGCAGAGGACACATAGTGCCTCCAAAACATCCCCCTCCTCCTCCAACAATGAAAACATTCTTGGCAAATACCTTTGCATTGGTCTGTCTGGTGGCAGTCCAAGAATTTCACCTTTAACGACACAACAAGAGAGCACCACCACCATCCCCCCGCCACGGCCCACTTAATCCTGGCCACATTCCGAAAACCAACTACATAAAACCGCGCTACTAGGTCCGCAGTCACCACCACATTACCACCAACGAGGTTACTGTTAAGGTACATATTACCAGTCTGACTGGGGCATGCAGTGTGGGCCGAAGCCCACCTGTATTGTATCTGACGTTAGCTCTGCTGAGTAGGGCACTGCAATGGGATATATTTATGTACCGCAGGTGGGTTCCAGGGAGCCACCCATGCTGTGGGTCCACACGGAGTTGTAACTGCATCTGTCCACTTGTAAAGAACGCCAGTCTGACTGGGGCATGCAGTGTGGGCCGAAGCCCACCTGTATTGTATCTGACGTTAGCTCTGCTGAGTAGGGCACTGCAATGGGATATATTTATGTACCGCCGGTGGCTTCCTGGCACCCACCCATGCTGTGGGTCCACAGGGAGTTGTTACTACATCTGTCCACTTGTAAAGAACCCCAGTCTGACTGGGGCATGCAGTGTGGGCCGAAGCCCACCTGTATTAAGCACGACATTACCTCAGCTGTGATGGGCAATGCAATGGGATATTTTTATGTACCGCCGGTGGGTTCCAGGGAGCCACCCATGCTGTGGGTGCACACGGAATTCCCATTGCGGAGTTGGACCTGGCTGTGACTGTTTATAAAAAAACGCGGTCTGACTGGGGCATGCAGACACCTTGACAGAATGAATAGTGTGTGGCACATAGGTTCCCCATTGCTATGCCCACGTGTTCAGCTCCAGATGGAGGTGGCACAGGATTGGATTTCTCATTGCTTCTGTACAACATTGTGGACTATCTTTTATGGGGGGGGTCGCTGCCTAGCCGTGCCAACCCTCTGCAGTGTGTGCCTGCTTTTCCTCTGGCAGACGCACTTATAAATAGACATGAGGGTGGCGTGGCATGAGGGCAGCTGAAGGCTGGGCAGGGACAATTTGGTGTACGCTGTAGACACTGTCGTGCGGGGGGGGGGGGGGGGTTGGGCAGCATGTAACCCAGGAGAAGTGGCAGCGGAGTGTCATGCAGGCAGTGATTGTGCTTTGTTGGAGGTAGTGTGGTGCTTAGCTAAGGTATGCATTGCTAATGAGGGCTTTTCAGAAGTAAAAGTTGGTGGGAGGGGGGGGGGCACTCTTGCCGGTATTGTGGCTTAATAGTGGGACCTGTGAACTTGAGATGCAGCCCAACATGTAGCCCCTCGCCTGCCCTATCCGTTTCTGTGTCGTTCCCATCACTTTCTTGAATTGCCCAGATTTTCACAAATGAAAACCTTAGCGAGCATCGGCGATATAAAAAATGCTCGGGTCACCCTTTGACTTCAATGGGGTTTGTTATTCGAAACGAACCCTTGAGCATCGCGAAAAGTTCGTCCCGAGTAACGAGCACCCGAGCATTTTGGTGCTCGCTCATCTCTAGTTATTATATTTGAAATAATTGTGCTCTAATACAAAGGAGAGTCCCTCTAAAATAAAGGCTTTTTGCTTTTCTGGGATTTTATTGTCACAGTCCAGAAAAGTTTTCACGGCCTGAATACCTTTTATATGGCATCCACACACCTCAGAACTCTCTGTGATTTTAGTCGAGAGATAAATTCTCCCCCCCCTCTTTTTTTGTATAATGTGTGTCAGTTTGTGTCTAAATATTTGGTTTAAATTTTAATTACTTTATTAAAGGTTATGCTTTAGAGTCCTAACAGTGATGAAAACTAAAGGTCAGACTAATTGACAGATTACTGCTGAAGTTCTGGCTTGGTTCAAACTAATGTGGACTGAAATTAACTTTTTGCCGGAATTTGGCAAACCGGCCCAATCGAACTTCTCAAAAGTTCACTCAATACTACTGGTCAACCAAATATTTATTTGGCCAACAGCTATTACTCCCAGCTTTGCATACATATGTATGCTCGGCTTGGCTAAGTGTTTATGTGCCATCAATAGGTAGAGGGAGTAGCTGCTGTGTCAGGCATCTCTGGTGGCAGTTCATCTCCATGTGTATGACCATCTTAAAGAGGTTTGCCAAGTTTCAGCGTTAGCCCTATTCACAGGACTGAGAATGACTTTCTGATTGGGGGTCCAACGCAGGTCCCAAAGGTCTCCAAATGAATGAAGCGATGGTTGAGCATGAACATTACAACTTCATTAATTTCAATATGACTGACAGAGGAATAGCTGAGCGCTTGAACTCTGCTGTCTCCAGCGGTTCCATCGAAATTAATGAAGCAACAGGGTGCATTAACAACTGCCATTCTGTTCATTCCTGGATGCAGCGGACCCTGTTCTCAGAATTGGGGGCGTTCCAGTACTGAGATTCCTAGTGATTTGAAATGAATCCCCTATCTTGTAAACAGAGGATAACTTTCAATCCTGGAATAACACCTGTAAGGGCTCATTCCCATGGCCATATGTGTAAAACACGTTGTGTATCACATAATAGCCATTGATGGTTGCTGGATTCAGTGGCGGGCCCTGGCTTACCATATAGTGGGCTATAGAGTTGGCTTAGCTCTTCCTCTTTTGCCATTCTGCTCTTCTTACACATGAGTGCTCGGTTTGACCACAGCAGACAGTTCTGGTGGCAACTTATCTCCAGGAGACAAAAGGATCAGGCTTTAACATTCAGCATACCTGATCCTTGATTCCTCAACATCATCTGTTGGGAGAAGCTCAAAGGGCCCCATATACGGGTCATCCCACCAAAATTGGCAGGTTTAGGTAATAACTGTAGTCCACTGTGTATGGGGACCTTAAGGATCACATGTCCTAGTCAACAACCAGGAAGAACTAAGTGGTTGTAAAGCAATTTAAAGCCTGCGCCACACAGGCTTAGGCACACACAAAATATATGTGTACAATACATAGAGAATAGAACCAATTCATTTCATTGGATTCGTCCACATGCCTGTATTTTTTCTACACATTTCGGTTGCACAAAAAAACCTCACCATGCTCTTTTTTCCTATACATTTGCACACTAAAGACCTCCATAGAAGTCAATGGGGAGTGTGCAAATGCATGAGCAATGAACTAGGAAATGTGTAAAACACTGTGTAATTCCACTGAAAAAAGAACACAGTTGGTACTCAGACTGAAAAGCCGTATAAATCAGGGCGACTTAACAGAAATGAACATGCTTTGTGTAGAGTAAAATACACCGATGCGCGCACAAAAAAGCATAGTTCATCCCTCAAAAACGCCATGTGTTCAAATATGCATAAGCTCATGTGATGCTGGTCTGAAGTTGTGGGAAAATCCCTTTAAGGCATTTAACAACTTAAGGGCTTATTCCCATGAGCGTATATCGGACAACGCTTTCACAGCCGGACGATATACGCTACCATATGAGCCGTCCCTCCCCCTCG
The DNA here is from genome assembly GCF_035609145.1 of Eleutherodactylus coqui. Taxonomy (NCBI): domain Eukaryota; kingdom Metazoa; phylum Chordata; class Amphibia; order Anura; family Eleutherodactylidae; genus Eleutherodactylus; species Eleutherodactylus coqui. Next base: position 49,471 of record NW_027102113.1, read on the forward strand.
CCAGCTCTCTGCGGCTCTCCTCCCCTCTGGCTGTTTGCAATGGGAGGGGGTAGGGTGGGGGGAGCATATAAGCAGATTTCACCATTGACAAGCCACAGCTCAGGTGGTAGACATCCTCTGCCCCTGCACACATCCTGGGACACTCTTCAGTATCTCTAGTTCTCATATGGGCCATTCCTTCTGCAGCTGTGGCAGCAGGGTCTCCTCAGCACTCACCCCTAGTAGGGGCTCACAGCACACCACGTGGCATGTGCCACGTCTCTGCACAAATGGCACAATCCGGCGCTTATGTGACACTCTTCCGACTGTTACCAGAGCAGGTGACATGCTAATGACAAAGCACTAATCACATCAGCACCCACATCATCAAGGAGTCGGGGCTTTTCCTGGAGCAGCAGCGACGCTCATTCCTTCTGAAGAAGAGCAGCAATACAATAGCAACGTGAGCTCCTCCACTCCCATGTAACTACAAGTTTTAGCTTAAAACTGTGTAATAAGGTTTAGAGAACATCTGGATACTGTAGCTCTTTTTTATTGTATATCCACATGTAGCAACCGTGCTGAAAGTGCACTGAAGGCAACCTAATTCATAAAAAGTATGCATAGTATCACCTGAACTGGGCAGGTCTTCAACCAGCTGAACACTACAACTCTGCTAAGCTGCCTCTAGTATAACAGCAGAGAGCAGATTTGACGTAGAATGTGTGTATAGTTTAGGAACCGTACTCGGTGCAGAAACATGAAAGTTTTACAATTAAACTAATTTCTAGATGTATGACGATAGTGTTAAATATCTCATTGTAAAGAGGAACGGCCAAGGTACCCAGTAACAAGAGTCGGACCGCGGTATGACGAGTTCTGGTGATGCAATAACATCGCCTCCTTAAGGGACTACAATTGCTGTGCCGCACACCTAAAATAAGTGTAGTTCTAGACTCCGGCATGCTGACAAACCTTGTGAGGTATCATATGATTTGTCTCAGTCAGTTCTACAAGTATACAGCAAATAGTGAACATTTGACAAAATTATGGTACGAAAAATTTATTTCGCAAAACGTCACAACATATGGCTAATAAATGGCTTCAAAATGATTGAAAATGCATTAGAGAGGATAGCCAATATGTGCTGTTATCTGATATATTGGATTCCAATGCATCAGATCACATGAGCGTATTACTGAGATCTAAAAGCGCCCAGCAAGACCAATATAGCGCCGGGCGTTTTTACATCTGGCCCAAAAGATATTCCTGGAACTATCTTTTGGGCCGAAATACGTCGGCCACTGCATGCGCTCCTATGGGAGCCCATAGCAGCAGCTGTAGGTGGGATGGAGTTTGGCAGCATGGCCTCCCCGCTCATTCTGTACAATGGAAGGAGGCGGGGCCAAACACTGATCCTTCCCACCCCTCCCATTGATGGCTATGGACGAGGGGCAGGGCGTAGGTGGAGCTAAGCTATGGCCCCCTTCCCGCCCCTTGTCCATAGCCATCAATGGGAGGAGGCGGGGGAGGTCCCTGCTTAGCTTCACCCCCACCCTGCCCCCTTCCATTGCAAAGAACGAGCGTAGAGGAGACGAAAGGTGACCCTGCGATGCGGAGGCAGGGGAAATGGGCGGTGGCATGGTGAGCTCGGTGCATATGCACCGGATCCCATGCCATGTGAACGGGTGCACAAACTTTAGATTTGTGCGCCCATTCACGAGTTTCTACGCCCCAGATGGAGCGAGCCGTGAAAGTGCCGGCCAATATGCGCTTGTGTGAACGAAGCCTTAAGGTGGCTGTTACTCTGAGATTAAAGAGGATCAGTGAAAACATGATAGTCGATGCACAACTGCCCATTATACCAGCTGGAGATTTCAATGACGATGCAAACTGAATTTACCCACTTTAAACTTAAACCCTGACACGGCCCTGTAGTTTTTTAACTTGTACATTATGAGAATTACAAGATTGGAGGATGATTTTGTAAGGGTCAATCGAGATGTCGCAGTGGGATACATAGAAGAGATATGGCCCCAGAGCAAAAAAACAAATGGGTCACTTATTAAAGTGCTCGATTTTGGCATCCGGGACAGAAGAGTCTGATGTTTGTTTTCTTCTCCATTTCCTCTCCATGACCCCATAGTCATTTCCCAACAACTAGTTTTTGGGCAGTTCCGTTCCTCTGGAGGGGCAAGTCCCGCACTAGTTCCAGTAACCCAATAGAAAAGGAGGGAAAACTGAACTTCACTGGACCCCTCTCTCCATGGGCCCTATAGCATCAACATAGTCAGCCTTTATGGCATGAATGCCCTTGTGCGGTGGATCATTTACACAGAGAATTAGCAGTGAATCTCCATGGTAAAACCTACATGTGTTAATGGAACTTAGTATCAGATTTGAAGTGCATTTTACCCTATGCTATGCAAAAAGTGAAATTTGAGGTAAATATTAGAGATGAGTGAGCGTACTCGGAAAAGCACTACTCGCTCGAGTAATTTGCTTTATCCGAGTATCGCTGTGCTCGTCCCTGAAGATTCGGGTGCCGCTGAGGCTGACAGGTGAGTCGCAGCGGGGAGCAGGGGAGAGCAGGCGGGAGAGAGGGAGAGAAAGATCTTACCTCCGTTCCTCCCCGCTCTCCCCTGTAGCTCCTCGCTCCGTGCCGGCACCCGAATCTTCAGGGACGAGCACAGCGATACTCGGATAAAGCAAATTACTCGAGCGAGTAGTGCTTTTCCGAGTACGCTCGCTCATCTCTGGGTAAATATCCTTAACGATCAAGTAATTTCGCAGGCAAGCAGAAGTTTTAACCACAAAACTGTGTGGGTATTAACAACTAATTTGAAAAATTTGTAAAGGGCATTTCAGTGTGATAGTGTATTAATATGCATCACAGTCAGGGCTTTTTCACACTTTCGTAGGCGTTTTTACGTGCACCTGCCAAATCTAATGTTGTTGTGCACACGTTCAGATGGCATGGGCCCCAACGCATGTACGCCAAGGCCGCAATGCCGTTGCCTCTACTTCTCTTCCCCCGCCTGCTCACCTCTTCTCTCCTTCCCTCCGGCTGTTTGCAAAGGGAGTAGGCTGGATGGGGGCAGAGCTAAGCACCCCCCAACCCTTGTCCGCATCCAGTAATGGGAGGAGACGGAGTGGGACAGAGCAGGAGACGGAGTGGGACAGAGCTTAGCTACGCCCTGTCCCACCCCTCCCATTGCAAACAGTCAGAGGGGAGGAGAGAAGAGGAGAGAAGAGGGAGGGAGTTTAGCAGTCACGCTGCTTAACTCCCTCCCCGCTCCTTTCTCCGGCTGCTGTCATTGGCTCCCATACGAGCCCATGCAGTGGCCGCCGTATTCCAGGTGGAAAGATAGTTCCAGGACTATATTTTCGGCCCAGTGTGACAGTGCCCGGTGCTATATTGGCCTGGCTGGGCGCTTTTATACCACGGGAATATGGCCATGTAATCTGATGCATTGGAATCCAATGCATCAGATCATAGTGTATATCGGCAGGCCGCGAAAACAGTGGGCTGATATATGCTCGTGGGAAAGAGCCCTCACCCAGAGGTTGCTCTGTGAGGTGTTACCCTAAACCAGGGACGCACTAAGGGTGCACTGTGTAGTCATGTCTGGGTCCCCTATTTTTTAGGACAAGTACTAAGGGTGCACTGTATAGCCATGTCTGTGTCCACTATATATTAGGTAAGGTGACCAGACATCCCAACTTAGTCGGGACAGTCCCGCTTTGGGACCATGTGTTCCACATTCCGCCGGGACCCCAACGGGAATCCCATTTGTCTCACTCTAGGGACGTCAGGTCACCATTAAAGTGATTAGCAGCCAGGGTGCTAATCACTTTTAGCAGGGAGGAAGGTGCGCACACTCCTGCCCACAGCAGTGATGAGAAGAGGAGCAGTGGCGCTTTGAAGACCAGGAGTAGGGTAAGTATATCAGTTTCAAAGGGAGGTTCTATTACTACTGGGGCTACTGTGGGGGTCACTGTTACTACTGGGGTCGATCTAGGGAACACTATTGGTAATAGAGTTCCCTATATCAACCCTAGTAGTAATAGTATTAGCACTGAGGCCACTGTAGGCGTCACTATTGCTACTGGGGCCTCTGTGGGGGACACTATTACTACTACGGCCACTGTGGAGGTAACAATTACAACTGAGGCCACAGTCGGGCCACAATTACAACTATGGTTTTTGTGGAGGTTCACTATTACTACTGGGGCCACTGTGGGGTCACTATTACTACTTGGGCCACTGTGGGGGTGGGGGGGTCACTACTAAGAATCATAGAATGGTAGAGTTGGAAGGGACATCCAGGGTCATCTGGTCCAACCCCCTGCTCAGTGCAGGATTCCCTAAATCATCCCAGACAGATATTTGTCCAGCCTCTGTTTGAAGACTTCCATTGAAGGAGAACTCACCACCTCCCATGGTAACCCGTTCCACTCATTTAGCACCCTCACTGTCAGGAACTTTTTTCTAATATCTAATCTGTGTCTCCTCCTTTTCAGTTTCATCCCATTGCTTCTAGTCTTTCCCTGTGTAAATGAGAATAGGGCTGATCCCTCTGCACTGTGACAGCCCTTCAGATATTTGTAGGCAGCTATTAAATCTCATCTCAGCCTTCTTTTTTGCAAGCTAAACATTCTCAGATCCTTTAACTGTTCCTCATAGGAAATGATTTGCAGACCGCTCACCATCTTGGTAACACTTCTCTGTACTTGCTCCAGTTTGTCGATGTCTTCTTTAAAGTGGTCTGCCCAGAACTGGACGCAACCACTTGTGTACATATAGGAGTCGCAATTACAATCTGGTGCCTAAGCCAGGGATGGCCAGATGGCCTCCTTTCCACATGCTCACTGACCGCAGAGTTAATTTCAATTAGGTCTCTGCGCAGGCTGGCAGCTTCTTCTGCACACCAGCGCTTCCTCCTGGACCTCTGCTCAGACTCCTCCTCTCTGATTATCTCAGTGCAGGAGAACAAGACAGGGGAGGAGACTGAGCGGAGGGAGGAAGCGCTGGTGTGCAGGAGAAGCTGCCAGCCCGTGCAGAGACCTTACTGAAAGTAACTCTGCGGTCAGTGAGCAGAATGTCCTGTGTGATGGGGGGGCAGAACAAGGAGTATTTGGTATGATGGGGAGTCTGAAGAGGAGGACGAGGGGTGTCCTGTGTGATGGGGTCTGTGGAGGGGGGAAATGAGGGGTGTTCTGTATGATGAGTAGTTGGGGGAGGAGAATGAGGGGCACTGTGTGATGGGGAGTGGGGGAAGGAGAGCGAGGGGCATCCAATATGATAGAGAATGGGGGGAATAGAACGAGGGGTGTTCTGTGTGATGGGTAGTGGGGGAGGAGAACGAGAGGCATCCTGTGTGATGGGGAGTGGGGGAAAAGAGAACGAGGGGCGATCTGTGTGATCAGTTTGCCACGCAGAAAACAAGCCCTCATACCACCATGTTGATGAAAAAATAAAAGTTATGGCTTTTGAAAAGTGGAGATGAGAAACCCCAAAAAAATCATTGCATCCTTATATCCAAAATAGTCCATGTCCTTAAAGGGGTTGTCTCGCAGCAAACATCAAAATTTTACATTACCCCATTCCCCCTGTCACCCCCTTCGCATAAAATAGCAATTTAAAGCGGTTTTTAAGCCGCTTGCTACTCACCAATCCGACGAAATATGAAGTTTAAAAAATCTTCTGCCTAAGATGGCCGCTGGTCCTTTCCCAGGGATGCACTGCTGTTTTCTCCCATGGTGCTCTGTGCGTTCCATTGCGGATTCCAGCCTCCTGATTGGCTGGAATCGGCACACGTGACGGGGCGGAGCAACGCGATGACACGTAGAAGGGGGCGGAGCCAGAATGCCGCTCGTGCCGCACCGAACAGAAGGGGAGAAGACCGCACAGCGCAAGCGCGTCTAAAAATGCCAGAAGACATCAGAATTAGACGGATCCATGGAGACGGGGACGCTAGCAATGGAGCAGGTAAGTGAATAACTTCTGTATGGCTCATATTTAATGCACGATGTACATTACAAAGTGCATTAATATGGCCATACAGAAGTGTATAACCCCACTTGCTGCCGCGAGACAACCCCTTTAATGGTTTAAAGAGCAGAAGGAGGGAATTGTTATCAGTGTGCGGCTGTGTTGGGAAACCATGTAGCCAAACATGTCTGTTCCGAATTCAGCAGAGACGAATGGTGGCTGGAAAAAGCCCTAATGTTGGTCTGGGCCAGCTGGAGATGAAAACTGAAAGTGATCGTCACCAGCGATCACTGTAGGTAATTGAACGGTAATCACTATCAGCGAGCCGGCATTTGACCATCTGACTTCAGTATTAGAGGTATACTAGAACTGAGCCGCTGTATTGGTGACTAAGGGCTCAATGCCACAGCTGTAAGCCTATAACGCTGTGGGAGACAACCAGCATCTCACACATTTTCCAGCCATGCGCACTTCCGGCAGGGACCGCATGACACTGCACATGCCTGCCTGGTTTCGCTTGGCTCTTCACATGGCTACGTATGCATAGCTGCGTAGCTGTGTGTTGTCAGCAAATTTGATCAGCTTCCCATCAATTCCCTCCTCCAGATCATTTATAAAAATGTTCAACACTGGGCCTAGGACAGAGCTTTGAGGTCACTGTGAGGGTCACTATTACTACTGAGGCCACTGTGGAGGACACTTACTACCGGGGCCACTTTGCACATGGCAGCATACCTCTAGCTGACTTACGGTATGTATACATGTGGCGGAAATGCTGCAGAATGTCTGCAGCAGAAATTTCAACAGCAAATTCTGTTGCATTTCTGCATCCAAAAAAACTGTCAAAATCTGTACCATTGATGTGGATTTTGACTGGAAATCAGCAGCATAACTGCAGCTGATTTCATACTATGCAGTGCTCCCCCTCACCTCCTCCAGCATAGCTAGTCAGAAACACTGACAGTGGGAAACCTGTGGAGGAGGTGAGGGTGTAGTAGACATGATGGTTAATTAGTGTAAAATGTCTATTGATTTGTATAAACTAGATGTATTACGCAGCTGTAGTGATTTAACTCTGTAGAGGCTAATGGCCGCATGATTTCATTATGGTAATTGCTGGACAATGGCATGGTGAAAGATTTGTTCTATAATGTTAGCCTAATGTAAAGCTCCTCTACAGCCTCTTAAGGGTTAAAGTCACATTGCTATACTGCAAGACTGAAGAACTGTATCCACGTTGGGCGTTTTTCCAGCCCTCCCCCACCCTCAACTTCTGAGACAAAGAAACTACTTTTGCCAGACCACTTCTTGAGGAGACAAAGACTGGCTCATACACTGGACTTGAGAGGGGTGTGAGGAGGGGTGGGGGATTTTATATGGCCCAACGAATTAAAACCTATATAGGTTACTGATTTAATGTGTTATTCGCCCATAAAGGGCAGGTATTATGTGTTTCAATAAAATAAGGGTCTGAGCAATGTACCGCGCAGATCCAGTTTAGACCTGAGACTTACATCTTGTGTCTGACTGGTTGTTATAAGGCGTGCGCATGCCATACTACACAATTAGGAAGCTTCAGAATACCCCGAAACCTGCTGGAGAAAATGGTATCCAGTTCAAGGAGAAGCACCGCATAGTTTCAAATAAACTGTGGATACGCGCCTGATTTCCAGTCAAACTCCGCACCAATGCTACAGACTCTGACTGTCTTTTGGATGCAGAAATGCCACAGAATTTGCTCCCTCTCTTTTTTTAAATGGCCCTGTACATTTTATAATGCTGGAGGTAAAATCATATGTTGTGATAAGCCCTATCCTCTAACGACATCCCTTTGTGCCGCTTTCATCCTGGGAAAATCCAGCCACCTTTTATTGGGACAAGTACTAAGGGTTCTCTGTGTAGTTGTGTCAGGGTCTCCTATATATTAGGACAAGTACTAAGGGCGCACTGTGTAGCCATGTCTGGTCCCCTATATATTAGGACAAGTACTAAGAGTGACTGTGTACCCATGTCTGGGCCTCTATATATTAGGACAAGTACTAAGGCTGCACTGTGTAGTCATTTCTGGTTCCCTATTGTAGTATGCCAGAACTAAAGTTTTCTTGCACCCCAGTGCAAAGTTGTCACGTGGTTGTATAAAGTATATTTCCCACATGCATAATAATGTATATTCGTTGTACTTTGCATTGCACAAGTTTTAGTACTGCAGAACTCTGCATAAGCTCTATATAGTCCTCTATATAGTAACACAAGTACTCAGGGTGCATATTGTAGTCATGTCTGGTCACTATATATTAGAAATAGTGCTAATGGTGCACTGTGTAACCATGTCTTGGCCTCCTATATATTAGAACAAGTAAAACGGTGCAGTGGGAAGCCCTGTCTGCGTCCCCTATGTTTTATGACAATCACCATGGGTACACTGTGTAGCCATGCCTGGTTCCCCTATATATTAGAACAAGTACTAAGGATTCACTGTGCAGCTATGTCTAGGGAACCTATAAATTAGGACAGGTACTAATGGTGTACTGTGTAGCCATGTCTGGCTCCCCTATATAATAGGACAAGTTCTAAGGGTGCACTACGTAGTCATATCTGGTGCTCTGTATTTTAGGACAAGTTCTAAGGGTGCACTATGCAGACATATCTGGTCCCCTATATATTAAGACAAGTACTAAGGGTGCGCATAGCCATGCCTGGGGACACTATATATTAGGACAGGTAGTAAGGGTGCACTGTGCAGTCAAGTCTGGTCCCCTATATATTGGAACACATAGTAAGGGTGCACTGTACAATCATGTATGGTCCCCTATATATTAGGACATGTAGTAAGGGTGCACTGTGCAGTCATGACTGAGTCCCCTGTATATTAGAAGTACAAAGGACAAGTACTAAGGGTGCACTGCATAACCATGCCTGGGGCCCCTATGTATTAGGACAAATAGTAAGGGTGCACTGTGTAGCCATGTTTTGGTCCCTTATATATTAGGACAAGTACTCAGGGTGCACTTTGTAGTCATGTCTGCGCCCCCTATGTATGAGGACAAGTACTAAGGTTAAACTGTGTAGCCATGTCTGGATCCTCTATATATTAGGACAAATTGTAAGGGTGCACTGTGCAGTCATGTCTGGTCCCCTAGGTATTAGGACAAGTACTAAGGGTGCACTGCGTAGCTATGCCTGGGGACCCTATATACTAGAACAAGTAGTAAGGGTGTAGTCATGTCTGGTCCCCTTTATATTAGGACAAGTAGTAAGGGTGCCCTGTGCAGTCATGTCTGGTCCCCTATATATTAGGACAGGTAGTATGGGTGCACTGTGCAGTCATGTCTGGTCCCCTATATATTAGGACAAGTACTAAGGGTGCACTGTGCAGTCATGTCTGGGTCCCTATATATTAGGACAAGTACTAATGGTGCACTGTGCATTCATGTCTGGTCCCCTATATATTAGGACAGGAAGTAAGGGTGCACTGTGCAGTCATGTCTGGTCCCCTATATATTAGGACAAATACTAATGGTGCACTGTGCAGTCAGGTCTGGTCCCCTATATATTAGGACAAGTAGTAAGGGTGCACTGTGCAGTCAGGTCTGGTCCCCTATATATTAGGACAAGTAGTAAGGGTGCTCTGTGCAGTCATGTCTGGTCCCCTATATATTAGGACAGGTAGTAAGGGTGCACTGTGCAGTCAGGTCTGGTCCCCTAAATATTGGAACACATAGTAAGGGTGCACTGTACAATCATGTATGGTCCCCTATATATTAGGACAGGTAGTAAGGGTGCACTGTGCAGTCATGTCTGGTTCCCTATTGTAGTATTCCAGAACCAAAGTTTTTTTACTCCCCAGTGCAAAGTTGTCACGTGGTTGTATAAAGTATATTTCCCACATGCATAATAATGTATATTCCTTGTACTTTGCCTTAGGCCACATGTCCACTGGGGTTGCGGAATATCGCTAGTCATATTCCGCCACCAGGGAACAGGGGAGAGAACTGTCAGTTGTCCACAGTGAGCGTATCTGACCGGCTCGCCACAAGGAGTCTCGGCAAATCGCGTCATGTGGCGATTTGAATCCCGCGAGCGGTGAATCGCTGTGATTCTACGCTCGTGGACAGGAGGTTGCGCTTTCCATAGCAACGCTATGAAAAGCGCACTGCGTTATACACGGCGTGCACTGCGTTATACACGGCTGGATTATTTGCGCGGATAACACAATGCAATAATGCCTGTGGACAGGCAGCCAAAGGGTTAAAGTTTGCAGATGAGATGTGATTTTGGGTATCAAGTAGAACCTCAGCAAATTTTGCAGAGTGCATCAGTTTTTGCAAAACCAAATTGTATCGGTTTTGCAAGTAATCCCCAGGAATGTGGGAGGAGCCAGACAGTCAGGGTTCAGTTATTGGGATGTTGAGTGAGAGAGGAGTGCAACACATCACTCAGTTAAAAGCCATGAGAAAGAACCCCTAGAGTCTTTACCCTGGGACACCTATATATTAGGACAAGTACTAAGGGGGCACTGTGTAGTCATGTCTGGGTCTCCTATATATTAGAACAAGTACTAAGGGTGCACTGTGTAGTCATGTCTGGTCCCCTATATATTACGACAAGTACTAAGGGGGCACTGTGTAGCCATGTCGGGGTCCCTATATATTAGGACAAGTACTAAGTGTGCACTGTGTACTCATGTCTGGGTCTCCTATATATTAGAACAAGTACTAAGGCCTCCCTCACACAGGGCGTTTGCAGAAACGCAGCGTTTTGCAACGCTGCGTTTACTGCAGATTCCGCCCCGTTTCAGCAGCGCTGGCATACTTTATGCCAGCGTTTTGGCTGCGTTTTCAGCTAGGCTGAAAACGCAGCCAAGAATGCTGAAAAGAAAAAAAAACTAAATACTCACTAGCCGCTGCAGTCCGGGTCGCGGCCGCTGCTCTCTGCCGCTGATCCGGGCTCCCTCTGCACTCAGAAGTCTATTGCCGGCAATAGAGTGCTGTGATTGGTTGTTGGCGCTTGCTCGATCCCAATCACAGCCCTTCATTGACTGTCTCAGCCAATCAGAGCTTGCCGGCGCTGATTGGCTGAGACAGTCAATGAAGGGCTGTGATTGGGCGCCGACAACCAATCACAGCACTCTATTGCCGGAGCCGGGGTTCTCAAACCTGGCCTCCGTCAATAGACTTCTGAGTGCAGAGGAAGCCCGGATCAGCGGCAGAGAGCAGCGGCCGCGACCCGGACTGCAGCGGCTAGGTGAGTATTACTTTCTTTTCTTTCTCTACCTAGCAGGGACTGATTTTCGGGGTAGGGCTTCTATTGCAAGCCCTCACCCCGAAAATCGGCGAGCGGTTAACGCTGCCAAAAACGCGGCACCAAGTGTTGCCGCGTTTTCAGCAGTGCTAAAACCGCTGCCCATTCATTTTAATGGGCGACACAGGGCTGAAAACGGCCCAAAATAGAACATGCATCGCTGTCAAAGCGCAGCGTTGGAAGGCGCTGTGTTTTCAGCCCTGTGTGAGCAGCCCCATTGAAATGAATGGGAGTGGTGTACAGCGTTTAGCGCTGGGCTGAAAAGGCAGCGCTAAACACTGTATAAAACGCCGTGTGTGAGGGAGGCCTAAGGGTGTACTGTGTAGTCATGTCTGGTCCCCTATAAATTACGACAAGTACTAAGGGTGCATTGTGTAGCCATGTCGGGGTCCCTATATATTAGGACAAGTAGTAAGGGTGTACTGTGTAGCCATGTCTGGTCCCCTATATATTAGGACAAGTACTAAGGGTGCATTGTGTAGCCATGTCGGGGTCCCTATATATTAGGACAAGTAGTAAGGGTGCACTGTTTAGCCTTTTTTGGGTTCCCTATATATTAGAACAAGTACTGAGGATATACTTTGTAGTCATGTCTGGGTCCCTATATATTAGGAAAAGTACTGAGGGTGCACTGTGTCGTCATGTCTGGGTTCTCTATATAGTAGCACAAGTACTCAAGGTGCATATTGTAGTCATGTCTGGTCACTACATATTAGAAGAAGTGCTAACGGTGCACTGTGTAACCAGGTCTTGGCCTCCTATATATTAGAACAAGTAAAACGGTGCAGTGGGAAGCCCTGTCTGGGTCCCCTATGTTTTATGACAAGCACCATGGGTGCATTGTGTAGCCATGCCTGGTTCCCCTATATATTAGAACAAGTACTAAGGATTGACTGTGTAGCCATGTCTGGTCCCATATATATTAGGGCAGGTACTAAGGGTGCACTGTGCAGTCATGTCTGGTCCCCTATATATTAGGACAAGTAGTAAGGATGCACTGTGCAGTCATGTCTGGTCCCCTATATATTAGGACAAGTAGTAAGGGTGCACTGTGCAGTCTTATCTGGTCCCATATATATTAGAACAAGTACTAAGGGTGCACTGCATAGCCATGCCTGGGCACCCTATATATTAGGACAGGTAGTAAGGGTGCACTGTGCAGTCATATCTGGTCCCCTATATATTGGGACAGGTACTAAGGGTGCACTGTGCAGTCATGTCTGGTCCCCTATATATTGGCACAGGTACTAAGGGTGCACTGTGCAGTCATGTCTGAGTCCCCTATATATTATAAGAAGTACAAAGGGTGAACTGTGTAGCCATGTCTGGTCCCCTATATATTAGGACAAGTACTAAGGTTGCATTGTGTAGTCATGTCTGGTCCCCTAAATATTAGGATAAGTAGTAAGGGTGGACTGTGCAGTCATGTCTGGTCCCCTATATATTAGGACAGGTAGTAAGGTTGCACTGTGTAGTCATGTCTGGTCCCCTAATGTAGTGTCCCAGAACCAAAGTTTTTTTTACTCCCCAGTGCAACGTTGTCACGTGGTTGTATAAAGTATATTTCCCACATGCATAATAATGTATATTCCTTGTACTTTGCATTGCACTGTTTTAAACCTGCAGAACTCTGCATAAGCTCGGGCGATACAGAGATATAAGGGTTAAAGTTTACAGATGAGATGTGATTTGGGGTATCAAGGAGCACCTCAGCAAATTTTGCAGTGTGCATCAGCTTTTGCAAAACCAAATTGTATCACGACAAGTACTGAGGGTGCACTGTGTAGCCATGTCTGGTCCCCTATATATTAGGACAAGTACTGAGGGTGCACTGTGTAGCCATGTCTGGTCCCATATATATTAGGGCAGGTACTAAGGGTGCACTGTGCAGTCATGTCTGGTCCCCTATATATTAGGACAAGTAGTAAGGATGCACTGTGCAGTCATGTCTGGTCCCCTATATATTAGGACAAGTAGTAAGGGTGCACTGTGCAGTCTTATCTGGTCCCATATATATTAGAACAAGTACTAAGGGTGCACTGCATAGCCATGCCTGGGCACCCTATATATTAGGACAGGTAGTAAGGGTGCATTGTGCAGTCATATCTGGTCCCCTATATATTGGGACAGGTACTAAGGGTGCACTGTGCAGTCATGTCTGGTCCCCTATATATTGGCACAGGTACTAAGGGTGCACTGTGCAGTCATGTCTGAGTCCCCTATATATTATAAGAAGTACAAAGGGTGAACTGTGTAGCCATGTCTGGTCCCCTATATATTAGGACAAGTACTAAGGTTGCATTGTGTAGTCATGTCTGGTCCCCTATATATTAGGATAAGTAGTAAGGGTGGACTGTGCAGTCATGTCTGGTCCCCTATATATTAGGACAGGTAGTAAGGTTGCACTGTGTAGTCATGTCTGGTCCCCTAATGTAGTGTCCCAGAACCAAAGTTTTTTTTACTCCCCAGTGCAACGTTGTCACGTGGTTGTATAAAGTATATTTCCCACATGCATAATAATGTATATTCCTTGTACTTTGCATTGCACTGTTTTAAACCTGCAGAACTCTGCATAAGCTCGGGCGATACAGAGATATAAGGGTTAAAGTTTACAGATGAGATGTGATTTGGGGTATCAAGGAGCACCTCAGCAAATTTTGCAGTGTGCATCAGCTTTTGCAAAACCAAATTGTATCACGACAAGTACTGAGGGTGCACTGTGTAGCCATGTCTGGTCCCCTATATATTAGGACAAGTACTGAGGGTGCACTGTGTAGCTATGTCTGGTCCCCTATACATTAGGACAAGTACTAAGGGTGCACTGTGTAGCCATGTCTGGCCCCCTATATATTAGAATAAGTACTGAGATAACATGGACTGTATGTATCAAGGGTATTAGTGTATCTTGACGCCACCTGAAGCTAGGGTTTTGACAGGGGGAACGCCCCTCTTACACCTCCAGCTCCCGATTGGGCTAAGGCACGTAAGTCCTACCAGCACAGTGTGCATAGACTTGTCCCAGAGCTGCAGCCTTTGGCTGAGGATTACTACCGTTGTAAGTCTTACATTATTACCTATAAATAATGGCATGTTACCGCTGTAACATGCCAACATCTACATGTAATAATGGAAGTCTAAGAATAGTATTAACCGTCAGCCGAAGGGTGGAGCACAGGGACAAAAGTATGCACAAGCTGAAGCTTTTAAAGGGGTTGTCCCGCGCCGAAACGGGTTTTTTTTTTTTTCAAACCCCCCCCCCCCCCCGTTCGGCGCGAGACAACCCCGATGCAGGGACTGAAAAAAAGAACAGCACAGCGCTTACCTGAATCCCGGCGCTCCGGTGACTTCTATACTTACCGGTGAAGATGGCCGCCGGGATCCTCTACCTCCGTGGACCGCAGCTCTTCTGTGCGGTCCATTGCCGATTCCAGCCTCCTGATTGGCTGGAATCGGCACGTGACGGGGCGGAGCTACACGGAGCTACACGGAGCCCCATAGAGAACAGCAGAAGACCCGCACTGCGCAAGCGCGGCTAATTTGGCCATCGGAGGGCGAAAATTAGTCGGCTCCATGGGAACGAGGACGCTAGCAACGGAGCAGGTAAATATAAAACTTTTTATAACTTCTGTATGGCTCATAATTAATGCACAATGTACATTACAAAGTGCATTAATATGGCCATACAGAAGTCTATAGACCCACTTGCTGCCGCGGGACAACCCCTTTAAGGTCTGTCCCGGCTGCCATGTCTCTCAAGCATAGTAAGCATGCGACCTCTCAGCTCTTCTTCCCTGCCGCCACTGCTGCTTCACGCATAAGGTGACGGCCACGGCTGTGAGCTGAGTAGTGGCGGACGCATTTCTTCTCCCTCACGGCCACTCCCGGGAAACCAGTGAAAGGTGGGTTCCGCCTTGTGGCCGACAGCCGACGCCGGCGATAAAGCCACTTGCTCTTAGAGCTGTGCAGCGGTGGCCACCGCTAAATGCCTTTTGATCCTTACTTTTGTGTCTTTGCTGGACCAATGGGCGCTGCATCGCTTTTCTCATTAACTTTACTGAGCTTGCTCGACCTTAAGGCAAACAGTGTCTGCAGCCAATCAGCTGCGGGGGGCGTCACCCCCTGTCAATGTTGACTCCACCTGAAACTCCTGGTGGAGTCAAGATATACTAATACCTGTAGAAAGATTCCAATCCTCCATTGCAAGAACTGTTGTGCATTATTCCTCTTGTATGTTCCAGTAAAGAAAGGCTTTACCAATTGTTTTCTGGTTTAGTCTATTTAAAGTACAGCCCTGTGTGTGGACTATTTAGTGCACCATCGTCAGAGTTCACCGCAGTGGATGGAACAGGGCGTCACCCATGACATATACTGAAGTTTCCACCCAGAGGTTTGTACAGGTAACTGCATCACCAGCGTTGCCTGGAGAGGCCTGCCAGGGCCTTGGTAAATGGTTGCACGCGTCCCTCAGGGGAGGAGATGGCAGAGCCACCGTGACATCCCTAACAGCTACTCCACCATCTCCTCAGCTGTGCGCCCTGTGCCTCGGTCACTGCATCCTTTAGTTGTCTGAGCCTACTAATAGCAAGAGGTTCGCACAACTCTCTATTGTGCATAGGGCGGCTCAATTTTTGCCTGATAGATGATGTTGCTGAAAACTTTATCTTCCAAAAAGTAGAAGAGAAAACAAGGGGCTTTGCGATCCTGGACCTAATTCTTACCAATAGGGAGGAAATTGTTGAGGAAGTATGGGTGGCTGGGACCTTAAGGCCCTTTAACACAGGATGAATATTGTTCTGGTTATTCAAAAACCCTTGCTTCCGGGGGCTTTTAAACGATAATCGTCCCATGTAAAAGCATACAAAAACTACTTAAAATCCTGAATGACGATCGCTTAGTGTAAACAGCAGCCATTTAGTACTGAGTGGCTGCTGCTTACAGTAAATGGAGAGGGGCAGGGAGAGAACTCTCCTCCAGCCCCCACGGCCCCCTGCTGACTGCACTGTCAGCGATCCAGTGATACTTGCTCCTGTGTAACAGCATGAGAGTGAGGATACACAGGGAAGAGTGTCGGGCATCATTTGCCAACACTCGTTGCGTGTAAAAGGGCCTTTAGGGGAGGCAGTAATCATGCTATCCTTGAATTTTGGATAACATAACTCAGACCTCTGGGTTGGTTTTCACAAAGGCAGATTTCAATTGATTCAGAAACAGGGTAAGAAGGATCCAATGGCTGGATGTTCTTAAGGACAGAAATGTCCAAGAAGGTTGGCAATATTACATAATGAGATTCTCAAAGCACAACCGTTAACAATCTCTAAAAGAAGGAAGAATGGGAAGCATTTAAAGAGACCAGGATGGATGAACACTGAGGTTGCACACATGCTAAAAAGGAAGAAAGATGTGTTTATCAAATGTAAAGGGGGGAGGGATATCTAAAGAAGAATATAATACAATCTGCAGAAACTGTAGGGCAATTGTCAGAAAAGCTAAAGGTAATAATGAATTGAAATTTGCAAGAGGAGCCAAAAGCAATAAAAAAGGATTTGGGGGTATGTTAAAAGCAAATGAAAAGTCAAAGATGCTATTGGATGTTTACAGGATGAAAATGGTGAATTGGTTAAAAAATGCTGTTGAGAAGGCAGAACTTTTAAATTCCTATTTTGTATCTGTTTTCTCTCAGGAAGTAAATGTAACATCAGCTGAGCTTCCCTGTGCTATTGAAGGAATAAAGGAATACAGGCTATCTGTAAGCAGAGAGATGACCTAACTTAAATAAATTCAAGTCTTCAGGCCCAGATGAATTACATCCTAGGGTACTGAAGGAAGCAGCAGAGGTAATTGCTGCACCTCTTGCAATTATCTTGGAGAACAGGAGAAGTCCCAGAAGATTTTCCGATATTCCGCCTCGCCCGT
The DNA here is from genome assembly GCF_035609145.1 of Eleutherodactylus coqui. Classification (NCBI taxonomy): domain Eukaryota; kingdom Metazoa; phylum Chordata; class Amphibia; order Anura; family Eleutherodactylidae; genus Eleutherodactylus; species Eleutherodactylus coqui. The sequence continues at coordinate 66,659 of NW_027102113.1, forward strand.
GGACAGGGGTCCTTACACTGCAGCTTTTCTTCTTTAGGGCACACCAATGGCTTCAGCTTATGCACATTTTATAGTTGAGTTTGAGGTAATGAGAACACTTAATATCTGTCTTACCAGAGGTCCAGGCTAATGCTTTGTTTCTCCTCCATGCTTTATGCTGCAGCTCTGCTTGTTTAGATTGACTGCTGTCTACAGCCATAAAGAACAGCAGGGAGTCAATACCAGAAGAGATTATAACATTACAGTTTAAACAGATGATTATAAACTATAAATAACTAAATTAACAGAGAGAAGAAGTGGATAGTCTGATGGCTACTGCATATAAATTGAGGGGAAGAAGCCACAATAAGGGGAGGAGTCTCAATAAATGGGCAAAGTCTCAATAATGGGGATATAATGCAGATCTGCTTTAATAAAATAAAAATGAAAGGAATAGTCATTAATTATTAGGAGATTATAAACAGTTTATGCTGACGGATGGGTTGGTCGATGGTCTCCAGACTATGTCCATGGATTGGTGGAGCCGGGGTCACATTAGTTTGTCTCTGACAGATTTGATCTGGCCAAGAGGATTCTTTGACTAAAGAACCAGCAATACAATAGAGTGGTGTGAAGGTAGTTTTTCTTGGGACTATGTAGAACAAGAGCCCTTCCAACCAGCCAATCTAAAGAACCCCCAGACTATGTCTTCTTCCTTCTAGAGGAGGGTTAGATAAGAATCTTCACATAGACCAAAATGCCCTCTGCTCCAGCCATTTGCTCTTTACAGTTTGGAATATAATAACATTTTCCAGCATTCCATTGATATTAGTGATGGTTTTAGATCAAGTCAGATCAATGAGTGGGGCCCTTCACTGGAGGATCCTTGAGGGCCCATCTTCCTGCAGTTACCTCCTCGCATAGACATGAAGCCAGAGCTGGAACCTGAGGGAAAAGGTGGACAGTAGGGATTCAGAAATACTGAGAGGCCATATTTATTTACTACAGATACAGCCCATTGTCATCAATTATCTGGTGGACAATATGGGGAAAACCCTACAAGATCCAGACATAGGCCCTTGTATTTTGTAAGTGAAGATGACAACACTTCTTGTTGCCAGTTCAGCACTGTCAAAAGCTTGTTGGAGCCTAGCATCAAAACCCATGGAAAAAGAGCCCTTGTTGTGCACATCAACCACTTGTGTGGTTCATACTCCCGGAACCCAAGGCATGAAGAGCAGTCATGAGGGCACAATATCAGGAGCTCTTCTCACAGGGGCCAACAGCCTTCACTACTGAGAAAACAAAAGTGGTATCTATACATTAGAGTAGTGATTCCCAACCTGGTGTGCTGTAAGAACCTGCCAAGGGTGCCATGACACCATAGACAGATTGGCCACTCAGTCCACCGGGAAAAATCCTTGTGGGCCGGTCATACCCTGGGTCCACCCACAACTGCGGCTGCTACAGGCATTCCCTTCAGACTCCAGCTTACAAAGTGGCCGGGTGAGGCTAAAAAGTAAAAGAAAACAGAATACTCACCTGCTTTGCTTTTTCCCAATCTAGTCCTGCCTGACTACCAGCTGCATTGTCATGTGCTTTGAATAGAGATGAGCTAGCACCAAAATGCTCGGGTGCTTGTTGCTCAAGTCGAACTTTCAGATGATTCCCCCAGCTGCACTAAACACCCTCTCTGAAAAGACGCTAGCGGCAGGGCAAGCCAGCACCTCCAGGGCGTACAGCGCAAGTTCGTGCCACGTGTCCAGCTTTGACGCCCAATAGTTGTATGGAGCAGAGGCATCACGGAGGATGGTGGTACGATCGGCTACATACTCCCTCACCATCTTTTTACAGTGCTCCCTCCGACTCAGCTTTGACTGGGGAGTGGTGACACAGTCTTGCTTGGGAGCCATAAAGCTGGTAAAGGCCTTGAAGAGTGTTCCCCTTCCTGTGCTGCACATGCTGCCTGATCTCCACACCTCCCCTGCTACTTGGCCCTCGGAACTGCGCCTTCTGCCACTAGCGCTGTCAGATGGGAAGTTTAGCATCACTATTTCCACCAGGGCCCTGTAGTATTGCATCACTCTCGTACCCCTTTCCTCTTCGGGAATGAGAGTGGAAAGGTTCTCCTTGTACCATGGGTCGAGAAGGGTGTACACCCAGTAATCTGTGTTGGCCAGAATGCGTCTAATGCAAGGGTCACGAGAAAGGCAGCCTAACATGAAGTCAGCCATGTGTGCCAGGGTACCAGTATGCAAGACATGGCTGTCTTCACTAGGAAGATGACCTTCAGGATCCTCCTCCTCCTCCATAGCCCATACATGCTGAACAGATGAGAGGCAAGCAGCATGGGTACCCTCTGTAGTGTGCCCAGCTGTCTCTTCCCCCTCCTCCTCCTGCTCCTCCCCCTCCTCATCCTCCTCCAAAATGCGCTGAGATATAGACATGAGGGTGCTCTGGCTATCAAGTGACATACTCTCATCCTCCGTCTCCTGTTCCAACCGCAAAGCATCGGCCTTTATGCTTTGCAGCGAACTTCTCAGCAGACATAGCAGCGGGATGGTTACGCTAATGATTGCAGCATCGCCGCTCACCATCTGGGTAGACTCCTCAAAGTTTCCAAGGACCTGGCAGATATCTGCCATCCAGGCCCACTCCTCGGTAAAGAATTGGGGAGGCTGACTACCACAATGCCGCCCATGTTGGAGTTGGTATTCCACTATTGCTCTATGCTGCTATACAGCCTGGCCAACATGTGCAGCGTAGAATTCCAGCGAGTGGGCATGTCGCACAGCAGTCGGTGCTCTGACAGATTAAACCGATGTTGCAGGGTCCTCAGGGTGGCAGCGTCCATGGTGGACTTGCGGTAGTTTTTCAGAAACCGCTGAACCACCAGATTGAAGACGTGGGCCAGGCATGGCACGTTTGTGAGGCTGCCGAGCTACAGAGCCGCCACCAGTTTACGGCCGTTGGCACACACGACCATGCCCGGTTGGAGGCTCAGCGGCGAAAGCCTGAGGTCGGTCTGCTCTGTCAGACCCTGCAACAGTTCGGGGGCCGTGTGCCTCTTGTCACCTAAGCTGAGTAGTTTCAGCACGGCCTGCTGACGCATGCCCACCGCTGTGCTGCCACGCCGCGCGATACCGACTGCTGGCGACGTGCTGCTCCCACTTCTTAATTGAGAGGTAGAGGTTGCGTAGGAGGAGGAGGAGGGGGAGGGTTTAGAGGAGGTGGCATAAACCACCGCAGATACCAGCACCGAGGTAGGACCCGCTATTCTGGGTGTGGGTAGGACGTGAGCGGTCCCAGGCTCCGACTCGGTCCCAATTTCCACCAAATTCACCCAATGTGCCATCAGGGAGATATAGTGGCCCTGCCCGCCAGTACTTGTCCACGTGTCCGTTGTTAAGTGGACCTTCCAAGTAACTTTCCAAAGGTTGGGCATCGGTCACAACAAACTCCTCAGGTGAGAGAGGAACCAGTTTTACCCACTCATGGCAGGGACCCGAGAACAGTTCCTGGGAGTCTGCCTGCTCAGTATATGTCATTTTCATGGAGTGAGGAGGCTGGGAGGAAGGAGGAGCAGCAGCCAGGGATTCAGAGTTGCAGTCCCTAAGCCGGGAGTAGTGGACTGCGTAGAAGACTGGATGGTCGATACATTGCTGGATGCATTTTCTGCCATCCACGACAGGACCTGCTCACACTGCTCTGTTTGTAATAAAGGTCTACCACGTGGACCCATAAATTGTGATATGAAGCTGGGGAACCCAGAAACTTGCCTCTCTCCTAATCCCGCAGCAGCCGGCTGTGATTCACCTGGACCAGGAACTCGGCCTGTGCCCACACCCTCACTTGGACGTCCGCGTCCACGTCCTCGACCCTTGCCCCTACTCCTCATCATGGCAGATTAAGAATAGAGCAGGGCCCAAATAAATAATTGACAACTGGGCCTTAATTCACCGCACACAGAGACTTGTAGATAGTGGAGGCTCTATGCTGTGACTTGAAAAAAGTAACCTGCTGTCTTGCGCTGATACCTAGGGGTAATTTACTGCTCGCAGAGACTTGTAGATAATAGAGGCTGTGCGGATTGGGAGAAGACTTTAAAGCCAGTGGATAGTGCTGGTAACTGCGGCTCTCTTAGCCCCACCAACGGAAATGGTATTGTGAGACGTGCTGCACAGTGGCAGAGCTGAAATACTTTGCAGTGGCCCCGGTAATATTACAGTACTGTTTAGCGGTGAGACCGCTGTCTAAATCACTGCAGACAGAGAATGGTATAAATGAGGTAGTTCGCAGCAAATGAAAAAAAAAATAAAAATTGTGCACTACTGTTCCCAGCCAGCCACAACAGTAATGCACACGCTCAGATGTAGCCCTAAGAAGGACCGTTGTGGTTCTTGAAGACAGGATCCTACGCTAGCACTTTCCCTATATCAGCAGCAGCACTTTCCCTAATCTCTCCCAGTGTGTGTCTGAGGCGAGCCGCGGGCGGGACCACTTTAAGTACTTGGTGTTCACTTGATCTCGCCAGCCACTAACTGCTGGGGGGTGGGATAGGGCTGGCACGTTACAGGAGAAAGGGGTAATGCCTTCCCCGCATGTCTATTGGCTAGAAAATGGCGCTAAACATGCGGGGAAGGAAATGGAATTCACTCGAGTACCGCCTGGTGCTCGTCTCGAGTAACGAGCACCTCGAGTACCCTAATGCTCGAACGAGCATCAAGCTCGGACGAGTGTGCTCGCTAATCTCTTAACACAATTGAAGTGGCCCGTTAGTTACAAATAGAAACATGAGTGTTTCTTTTGCAGAGGTGGTCACCCTGTGTCCTGATGTTTTAAAAAAGCAAGCTCATCCGGTCAGTCTTCTGCAAAATAATTTGTGACAAAAAGCATTGACAGCGGTAAAGTTGGAGAACATGCTTCCTTGGTTAAGCAGGTTCCCAAACAAACCGATAGAGAAGTTGTTAACTGATAGGTTAACTATGGGTTTTCTTTTGAATGTGGTTCAGGGTATTGGGTGACAGGGTCTTGAATATTTGGCTTCGCTTAGAATGTATCCTCATGTTGTCTCGTCAGTTGATCTACAGCTTTTCATGCAGCGGGTAGTACTGGCTTCGATGCATTTTGGGATGGTCATTAGTGTGTTGATTAGTTCATGGGTGTTGGATGGTGTGTAGAGATGAGCGAATGTACTCGTCCGAGCTTGATGCTCGTTCGAGTATTAGCGTGTTCGAGATGCTCGTTACTAGAGGCGAGCACCACGCGATGTTCGAGTTACTTTCACTTTCGTCTCTGAGACGTTAGCGTGATTTTCTGGCCAATAGAAAGACAGGGAAGGCATTACAACTTCCCCCTGCGACGTTCAAGCCCTATACCACCCCCCTGCAGTGAGTGGCGGGCGAGATCAGGTGTCACCCGAGTATATAAATCGGCCCCTCCCGCGGCTCGCCACAGATGCATTCTGACATAGCTCAGGGAAAGTGTTGCTGATGCTGGAGCTGCTATAGGGAGAGTTTTAGGAGTGATTTTAGGCTTCAAGAACCCCAACGGTCCTTCTTAGGGCCACATCTGACCGTGTGCAGTACTGTTGAGGCTGCTTTTTGCAGTGTTGCACTTTTTTTTTGTATATCGGCCGTGCAGAGCATTGCGTCCTCAGTCTGCAGTAATTTTACATAGTATAGGGCAAGTAGTGGTGAGGCAGGGACAGTGAAAAAGCTGAAAGAGATATACTGTCTTACTGTCTATATAGGCAGTGGGCTTTTCCTAAAAAATTTGGGAAAAACTTTCTATTTGGGCTGCCTGTGACCGTCCTCAGTGTACTGCGTCTGTGCTGGGGGTAGTCCTAATTAATACGCAGCCAGCTAAGTGTTACAGCAGGCTTGCGCAAAATTCTTTCCTGGCTCTGCGTTGGCCGTTACATCACCGCTGTCATCCTGTCCAGAGGGAAACAGTCTGCAGTAATTTTACATAGTTTAGGGCAAGTAGTGGTGAGGCAGGGACAGTGAAAAAGCTGAAAGAGATATACTGTCTATATAGGCCGTGGGCTTTTCCTAAAGAATTTGGGGAAAAACTTTCTATTTGGGCTGCCTGTGACCGTCCTCAGTGTACTGCGTCTGTGCTGGGGGTAGTAGTCCTAATTAATACGCAGCCAGCTAAGTGTTAAAGCAGGCTTGCGCAAAATTCTTTCCTGGCTCTGCGTAGGCCGTTACATCACTGCTGTCATCCTGTCCAGAGGGAAACAGTCTGCAGTAATTTTAAATAGTTTAGGGCAAGTAGTGGTGAGGCAGGGACAGTGAAAAAGCTGAAAGAGATATACTGTCTATATAGGCCGTGGGCTTTTCCAAAAAAATTTGGTAAAAAACTTTCTATTTGGGCTGCCTGTGACCGTCCTCAGTGTACTGCGTCTGTGCTGGGGGTAGTAGTCCTAATTAATACGCAGCCAGCTAAGTGTTACAGCAGGCTTGTGCAAAATTCTTTCCTGGCTCTGCGTTGGCCGTTACATCACCGCTGTCATCCTGTCCAGAGGGAAACAGTCTGCAGTAATTTTAAATAGTTTAGGGCAAGTAGTGGTGAGGCAGGGACAGTGAAAAAGCTGAAAGAGATATACTGTCTATATAGGCCGTGGGCTTTTCCTAAATATTTTGGAAAAAAATTTCTATTTGGGCTGTCTGTGACCGTCCTCAGTGTACTGCGTCTGTGCTGGGGGTAGTTGTCCTAATTAATACGCAGCCAGCTAAGTGTTACAGCAGGTTTGCGCAAAATTCTTTCCTGGCTCTGCTGTGTGTTCCGTAAGCGAAGTCAGCCTCCAGCCACAGGCCAATAAGCGGCACATTTAATTACAGCGTTCTGTTTTTGCACTACTGGTAATACACCATGCTGAGGGGTAGGGGTAGGCCTAGAGGACGTGACGTGGACGCGGGTCAGGACGCGGGTGAGGACGCGGAGGCCCAAGTCAGGGTGTGGGCACAGGCTGAGCTCCTGATCCAGGTGTATCGCAGCCGACTGCTGCGGGATTAGGAGAGAGGCACGTTTCTGGCGTCCCCACATTCATCTCACAATTAATGGGTCCACGCGGTAGACCTTTATTAGAAACTGAGCAGTGTGAGCAGGTCCTGTCGTGGATGGCAGAAAGTGCATCCAGCAATCTATCGACCACCCAGAGTTCTGCACCGTCCACTGCTGCAACTCTGAATCCTCTGGCTGCTGCTCCTTCTTCCTCCCAGCCTCCTCACTCCATTACAATGACACATTCTGAGGAGCAGGCAGACTCCCAGAATGGGCAACAATGGTTCCGAATCCTCTCCCACTGGAGGAGTTTGTCGTGACCGATACCCAACCTTTGGAAAGTTCCCGGGGTCCGGGGGATGAGGCTGGGGACTTCCGGCAACTGTCTTAAGAGCTTTCAGTGGGTGAGGAGGACGATGACGATGAGACACAGTTGTCTATCACTCAGGTAGTAGTAATTGGAGTAAGTCCGAGGGAGGAGCGCACAGAGGATTCGGAGGAAGAGCAGCAGGACGTTGAGGTGACTGACCCCGCCTGGTTTGCTAAGCCTACTGAGGACAGGTCTTCAGAGGGGGAGGCAAGTGCAGCAGCAGGGCAGGTTGGAAGAGGCAGTGCGGTGGGCAGGGGTAGAGGCAGGGCCAGACTGAATAATCCACCAACTGTTTCACAAAGCTCCCCCTCGCGCCATGCTACCCGGCAGAGGCCGAGGTACTCAAAGGTCTGGCAGTTTTTCACTGAGAGTGCAGACGACCGACGAACAGTGGTGTGCAACCTTTGTCGCGCCAAGATCAGCCGGGGAGCCACCACCACCAGCCTCACCACCACCAGCATGCACAGACATATTATGGCCAAGCACCCCACAAGGTGGGACGAAGGCCGTTCACCGCCTCTGGTTTGTACCGCTGCCTCTCCCCCTGTACCCCAACCTGCCACTGAGATCCAACCCCCCTCTCAGGACACAGGCACTACCGTCTCCTGGCCTGCACCCACACCCTTACCTCTGCTGTCCTCGGCCCCATCCACCAATGTCTCTCAGCGCACCGTCCAGCCGTCGCTAGCGCAAGTGTTGGAGCGAAAGCGCAGGCACGCCGCCACGCCTGGAGATGCTGCCGTATAGGCTTGTGGAAACGGAGGCTTTCAAAGGTATGATGGCGGCGGTGGCCCCGCGCTACTCGGTTCCCAGTCGCCACTACTTTTCCCGATGTGCCGTCCCAGCCCTGCACGACCACGTCTCCCACAACATTGTACACGCCCTCACCAACGCGGTTACTGCCAAGGTCCACTTAACAACGGACACGTGGACAAGCACAGGCGGGCAGGGCCACTATATCTCCCTGACGGCACATTGGGTGAATTTAGTGGAGGCTGGGACAGAGTCAGAGCCTGGGACCGCTCACGTCCTACCCACCCCCAGAATTGCGGGCCCCAGCTCGGTGCTGGTATCTGCGGCGGTGTATGCTTCCTCCTCTAAACCACCCTCCTCCTACTCCTACGCAACCTCTGTCTCGCAATCAAGATGTGTCAGCAGCAGTACGTCGCCAGCAGTCGGTGTCGTGTGTCGTGGCAGCACAGTAGTGGGCAAGCGTCAGCAGGCCGTGCTGAAACTACTCAGCTTAGGAGATAAGAGGCACACGGCCCACAAACTGCTGCAGGGTCTGACAGAGCAGACCGACCGCTGGCTTTCGCCGCTGAGCCTCCAACCGGGCATGGTCGTGTGTGACAACGGCCGTAACCTGGTGGCGGCTCTGCAGCTCGGCAGCCTCACGCACGTGCCATGCCTGGCCCATGTCTTTAATTTGGTGGTTCAGCGCTTTCTGAAAAGCTACCCACGCTTGTCAGACCTGCTCGGAAAGGTGCGCCGGCTCTGCGCACATTTCCGCAAGTCCCACACGGACGCTGCCACCCTGCGCACCCTGCAACATCGGTTTAATCTGCCAGTGCACCGACTGCTGTGCGACGTGCCCTCACGGTGGAACTCTACGCTCCACATGTTGGCCAGGCTCTATGAGCAGCGTAGAGCTATAGTGGAATACCAACTCCAACATGGGCGGCGCAGTGGGAGTCAGCCTCCTCAATTCTTTACAGAAGAGTGGGCCTGGTTGGCAGACATCTGCCATGTCCTTCGAAACTTTGAGGAGTCCACCCAGATGGTGAGCGGGGATGCTGCAATCATTAGCGTCACCATTCCTCTGCTATGCCTCTTGAGAAGTTCCCTGCAAAGCATAAAGGCAGACGCTTTGCTCTCGGAAACGGAGGCGGGGGAAGACAGTATGTTGCTGGATAGTCAGAGCACCCTCATGTCTATATCTCAGCGCGTTGAGGAGGAGGAGGAGGAGTATGAGGAGGATGAGGAGGAGGGGGAAGAGACAGCTTGGCCCCCTGCTGAGGGTACCCATGCTGCTTGCCTGTCATCCTTTCAGCGTGTATGGCCTGAGGAGGAGGAGGAGGATCCTGAAAGTGATATTCCTAGTGAGGACAGCCATGTGTTGCGTACAGGTACCCTGGCACACATGGCTGACTTCATGTTAGGATGCCTTTCTCGTGATCCTCGCGTTACACGCATTCTGGCCACTACGGATTACTGGGTGTACACACTGCTCGACCCACGGTATAAGGAGAACCTTTCCACTCTCATACCCGAAGAAGAAAGGGGTTCGAGAGTGATGCTATACCACAGGACCCTGGCGGACAAGCTGATGGTAAAATTCACATCCCACAGCGCTAGTGGCAGAAGGCGCAGTTCCGAGGGCCAGGTAGCAGGGGAGGCACGGAGATCAGGCAGCATGTACAGCACAGGCAGGGGAACACTCTCTAAGGCCTTTGACAGCTTTCTGGCTCCCCAGCAAGACTGTGTCACCGCTCCCCAGTCAAGGCTGAGTCGGCGGGAGAACTGTAAAAGGATGGTGAGGGAGTACGTAGCCGATCGCACGACCGTCCTCCGTGACGCCTCTGTCCCCTACAACTACTGGGTGTCGAAGCTGGACTCGTGGCCTGAACTCGCGCTGTATGCCCTGGAGGTACTTGCTTGTCCTGCGGCTAGCGTCTTGTCAGAGAGGGTGTTTAGTGCGGCTGGGGGAATCATCACGGATAAGCGTACCCGCCTGTCAACCGACAGTGCCGACAGGCTTACACTCATCAAGATGAACAAAGCCTAGATTTCCCCAGACTTCTCTTCTCCACCAGCGGACAGCAGCGATACCTAAGCAATACGTAGGCTGCACCCGCGGATGGAAGCATCGTTCTGTATCCCCATCAAAATCGGGGACCTTTTAGCTTCATCAATCTGTGTATTCTATTCATCCTCCTCCTCCTGCTCCTCCTCCTGAAACCTCACGTAATCACGCTGAACGGGCAATTTTTATGAGGCCCACAAGGCTCAGTCATATAATTTTTGTAAACAATTTTTATACGTTTCAATGCTCATTAAAGCGTTGAAACTTGCACCTGAACCAATTTTTATTTTAACTGGGCTGCCTCCAGGCCTAGTTACAAATTAAGCCACATTAATGTGATTAATGGGTTTCAGCTGCCCTCTTGGTTGGGCATGGGCAATTTTTCTGAGGTACATTAGTACTGTTGGTACACCAATTTTTTTGGGCCCTCGCCTACAGTGTAATCCAATAAATTTTTTGCCCACCTGCATTAAAGCTGACGTTACATCAGCTGTGCTGGGCACTGCAATGGGATATATTTATGTACCGCCGGTGGCTTCCTGGGACCCACCCATGCTGTCGGTCCACACGGAGTTGTAACTGCAAGTGTCCACTTCTAAAGAACCCCAGTCTGACTGGGGCATGCAGTGTGGGCCGAAGCCCACCTGCATTAAACATGACATTACCTCAGCTGTGATGGGCAATGCAATGGGATATATTTATGTACCGCCGGTGGGTTCCAGGGAGCCACCCATGCTGTCGGTCCACACGGAGTTGTAACTGCATGTGTCTACTTCTAAAGAACCCCAGTCTAACTGGGGCATGCAGTGTGGGCCGAAGCCCACCTGCATTAAACGTGACATTACCTCAGCTGTGCTGGGCACTGCAATGGGATATATTTATGTACCGCTGGTGGCTTCCTGGCACCCACCCATGCTGTCGGTCCACAGGGACTTCACAATAGGGAGTTGTACCTGCCTGTGTCTATGAATTAAAAACCCTGGTCAGGTTGGGGCATGCAGTGTGGGCCAAAGCCCACCTGCATTTAATCTGATGTTAGCTCTGCTGCCCAGGGCACTGCAATGGGATACATTTATGTACAGCCGGTGTGTTCCAGGGAGCCACCCATGCTGTGGGTTCACACGGAATTCCCATTGCGGAGTTGTACCTGCCTGTGACTATTTATAAAAAACCGCGGTCTGACTGGGGCATGCAGACACCTTGACAGAATGAATAGTGTGTGGCACATAGGTTCCCCGTTGCTATGCCCACGTGTGCAGGTCCAGATGGAGGTGGCACTGGATTGGATTTCTCATTGCTTCTGTACAGCATGGTGGGCTATCGCCCCGCCCCTTTTAAAGAGGGTCGCTGCCTAGCCGTGCCAACCCTCTGCAATGTGTGCCTGCGGTTCCTCCTCATATCATATGCACTTATAAATAGACATGAGGGTGGTGTGGCATGAGGGCAGCTGAAGGCTGCGCTGGGACACTTTGGTGTGCGCTGTGGACACTGGGTCGTGCGGGGGGGGGGGGGGTTGGGCAGCATGTAACCCCGGAGAAGTGGCAGCGGAGTGTCATGCAGGCAGTGATTGTCCTTTATTGGAGGTAGTGTGGTGCTTAGCTAAGGTATGCATTGCTAATGAGGGCTTTTCAGAAGTAAAAATTGTTGGGAGGGGGGGCCCACTCTTGCCGCTATTGTGGCTTAATAGTGGGACCTGGGAACTTGAGATGCAGCCCAACATGTAGCCCCTCGCCTGCCCTATCCGTTTCTGTGTCGTTCCCATCACTTTCTTAAATTGCCCAGATTTTCACAAATAGAAACCTTAGCGAGCATTGGCGATATACAAAAATGCTCGGGTCGCCCATTGACTTGAATGGTGTTCGTTACTCGAAACGAACCCTCGAGCATCGCGAAAATTGCGTCCCGAGTAACGAGCACCCGAGCCTTTTGGTGCTCGCTCATCTCTAATGGTGTGGCTTCTAATCTGGTCCTCTTGGAATTATTCCCTATTGTTGTTTTTTGGTTTTATGTGACCATTATTTTGCCAATAAGTGGGTTTTGTTTCATATGGATAACAAAGGGGTTATGTATGCTATTAACTGTTTCTCTTCAAAATTTATGATGGTGGTTAAGCTTTTGTGTCACCTTGTTATTCTATGTTTACATTTAAAGATTTTGGATTAAAGCGGGACACATTACAGGTATATGTAATGTAATTACCGATTCTCTATCACGTTTTCAGCTGGAGCAGTTTGGTACCCTGGGCCTCCGAGGAGGGGGCAGCATGGCCGGAGCACTTGTAGCGATTGATTTTGGTCGTTATCGGTTTTTACATGGAGGAATTACATCTCAGCCTCGTTTTGCTGTGTTACATTATGTTATAGATATGTTTTTCTTCCTTTTAATTATCAGGACCTTATAGCCCTTTCCTTTTGTTTATTTTTGTTTCAGGAAAGCCAGGTTTGTCATCCTGTTACTTAATATGTTATTGTGAAGCAGATTTAAAAGGGGCATAGGAGGACTGGGCATGTTCTGAATGGTAGGTGTCCTTTTTTGACTGGCTTGTTCTTGCATTTTTGTGATACTAGCTTGTTACCTGCGACTTTGTCCGCGTGGAATCTGTATTTTTTTTATCCAATCTGAGTTTTGCTGTTTATTGAAACATTAAAAGTTGAAATAGTGAAAGGAATGTCATAATCTAAAGTCTGATGAGCCTGAGACTGCCCAGCGGTCTCTACTGCTCTAAGAGCAGCTCGTCTTTCAGCTTCTTGATGCCTTCTTGCCTCAGCGTGGTCATCAGATTCTGGGTTTCTAGTAATTTTCACAGCTCAATCTCTGCTAGAGCTATGCGTTAGATCTGACTTAAGCTTGTGCAGCATATTAACCCCTTCATGACATGGCCTATTTTGGGCTTAAGGACGCAACAATTTTTGGCGGATTTTCTTCTCCGTTTATCAAAAGTCATAACTTTTTTATTTTTCCGTCGACGCAGCTGTATGAGGGCTTGTTTTTTGCGTGGCGAACTGTAGTTTTTATCGGTGCCAATTTTGGGTACATTGACTATATTGTAAACTTTTTTTTTTTTTTAATAATAAAAATAAAAACCCTGCAATAAAAACCCTTTTTTCTATTCTAAATGGCTGCATTCAAAGTCCTGTAACTTTTTTATTTTTCGATGTACGGTGCTCTATGAGGGCTTATTTTTTGCGAGACGAGCTGTAGTTTTTACTGGTACCATTTTGGGGTACATATGGCTTTTTTGATCACTTTTATTGCGTTTTTAGTGGGGCAAAATGCTAAAAATTAGCATTTTGCCTCAGTTTTTTAACATTTTTTTAAGGGTTTTTTCCGTGCACAGTCAAAAGCATGTGTAACTTATTGTACGCGTCCGTAATTACGGACGCGACAATACCAAATATGTGGGGTTTTATTTTTTTAACCTTTTTTTATGCTAATCTGAGAAAAAGCTTAAAAAATAGGTTTTTTACTCTTTTTTTACATTTTTTTTAATTCATTTTTTTAATCTTTCTTTTTTTTACACTGCTTGTGTCCATCTGAGGGACTTTAACCACTGCCCTGATGATCGCTGTCATAAGGCATGGCAGAGCTACTGCTCTGCCATGCCTTATCGTTCATACAGCGATCTCAGGCATAGGCAATACAGGACGCCAGTGTCTGCCGTCCTGTTGCCATGGTGACAGGCCGGGCTCTCGCGATGTTATCGCGAGAGCCGGCCGGAGACACAGAGGGAGTCCGCTCCCTCTGTGAACTCTTTCCCTGCCGCGATCTACTTAGATCGCGGCAGGGAAGGGGTTAACAGCGGGGGGCGCATCTCCGATGCCCCCCCCCGCTGCGGGATAGCGCGGGATCATATGTGATCCCGCGCTATCTCCAGGACGTAAGTTTACGTCCTGTTGTAGGAAGTACCAGGCTGCCAGGACGTAAACTTACGCCCTGCAGCGGGAAGGGGTTAAAAGAATACCAAAAAATGGAAAACATTTCTTTCACAGCTGAGGTAAAATAAAAGCTGTGCTGTGATTGGTTGCTATGGGCAACACAGATTTTCTTTAAAATCTCAATCCATGTTGATGCGTCCTTGGTTCAAGTTCTAATCCCGGGCAACGCCGGGTAGCCCTGTTAGCTTAATATATGCATACGTGCGGCAATGACATCTTTCCTCACGTATCTGCCCGTTTGTGTAGGCATAACTTATGATGTACACTCTGTGCCCCTCGAACTTGCCACACGGCGCACGCCAATGGCAAAGCAGAGGTGCGCCTGCACATCACCAAATAAATCTATCTCGTTGCTCTCCCTAGAGAACTCTATAAATTTTGGGGATAAAACGTAGCCTGTGTCCTTCCTCAAGATGCAAGCTAACCCCCTGCCAAATCTCATCACAAGCACTTCAGCAGTTTAGCCATGAAAAGGTAACAAACAGACATACAGACAGAGTTACTTTCACATGTGTAATATTAGTATGGATATGTGTGTCAGATTGTGACTCTGCTTTCGAAGCTTCTTTTTTTCATCAGCTTTTTGTTTGATGTTTTGGGGGGCTTTCCATACTTTTGCCTCATTCCCTGAGTCATTCGTCAGGCTTACAATTCATGCATGTTACTGTTTTTAATAATTGTGTGTCTGTTTTAATTAAGTTTAAGGCCTCATTCACATGGGTGATACGAGAAAATCGCAGCAATATCACATTGCTGGTCTGTGCAACATCGCTGCAGTTTCTCGCAGTGAGACTGCGACTTTGTAGAGCTACAAAGTCGTGTGACTTTATAGCATCACATGCAAGGATTTTCGGGGGATGCCTGAAATATAAGCCATTCCCTGAAAATAAGCCGTAGCTGAAGAGGAAAAAAAAACCCACATACATCACCTCAGTGGCGCTGCTAGCCCAGCTGCAGCTTCTCCCCTGGTCCCTGGCACTGATCTACTTCTTCTCTTCTGGCCGGGGATTGAAAAATCTCCGCCTCTTGGAAGCGCTAGCTTTGATTGGCTGACGCTTAGCCAATCACAGCTAGCGCTCGTTTAACCAATCACAGCCAATCATCGATTTTTCAATCCCTGGCCAGAAGAGAAGAAGAAGATAGTACCGGGGACCCGGGGAGAAGTTGCAGCTGGGCTGACAGCACGTCTTAGGTGATGTATATGTGTTTTTTCATTTTTTCCCTGCAACTAGGGCTTAGTTTAGACTTTGTAGGAGGATTTCCTACTGTCAAAGTTGTATCACACAGCACGAAAACTGTGTTTTTGTGTGAATCGCTGCAACAGAGAGGAAGGCACCATAGGGAAACATGGGCTACAAAACCTCACGAGTCACGTGCATATCGCCGAACCTGCGAGGTCTTTGTGTCGAGTTGTTGCATGCTACAAAATATCGTATGTGTGAAGTAACCCATAGGAAAGCATGGGCTTCTCATAGATGCGATTTGTAGCATTGTAGCAGCACAACAAAATCGTGCGACTTTGTAGCCCTTGTGAACGAGGCCTTAAGGCCCAATGTCCACGGGTGGATATAAATTGTGCAAGATCCGCAGTTCAAGCTGCCAATAGAGAAACATGGGCTTCTGCACTGTAATTAAAGCATGCGGATTTGTTTTGCTGACCTTTTGGTCCGGAATACAAATCGCAGCATGCTTCCTTTTAGCGTAGTTCCCACACGATCAGCTTCCATTGAAGTCAATAGAAGCAGTCCTATCTGCGGTCTACCTGCAGCTGACACTGCGGACGGGCCACGGATTCAGCTGAAAATCAAGAGATTTAAAAAACAAAACCTGTATTGCAAATGTCCGACGGTGAGCAGTGCGGACCATCCGCAGTACCGATGTCCCAGCAGAAGAGAGGTCCACGCGGATGCCGCCTCCTGCCTGCACAGGTATGCAGAGTCCTCAGCCGCGGGCAGGGTTGGATTCCACTGCAGCCTCCTGTACATGGAATTCGACCCGCCTGTGGCCTTAAGTCCTAAAATGGATGCTCGAGGCAAAGGCTGTTAGTTGCATATTGGTGCTGTTCTGCAGAGTAGGATATGCTCAGTGTGTGCTTATTGTGCTATAAGGCCTAATTTAGGTAGGAAGTAGAGATGAGCGAGCATACTCGCTAAGGCACATTACTCGAGCGTGTAGTGTCTTAGCCAAGTATCTCCCCGCTCGTCTCTAAAGATTCGGGGGCCGGCGGGGGAGAGCGGGGAGTAACAGAGGGGATATCTCTCTCTCCCTCTCTCCCCTCTCCCCCCCCCCCCCGCTTCCCCCTCTCCCCGACGCAACTCACCTGTCACTCGCGCCGGCCTCCGAATCTTTAGAGACGAGTGGGGAGATACTCGAGTAATGTGCCTTAGCGAGTATACTCGCTCATTTCTAGTAGGAAGCTTTTTCCATTGCATTTGGATGATTCTCCACTAACTCAATTTCAGTTTCGTAGCCTAAATAGACGGGCGCATGCCCTAATACGCTTCCCGCTATGGAGTATATTAGCGCATTAATCAGTGTTTTTTCTTCAGGTTTTTTTTTGACTATTCAAACTCTGCGCTACTTTTGAAAAAAAAGACTGAATTTTCTCATGCATATTATTAACAACCGAGGATACCGCTACTCAAAACGAAACCATTGAATGGTTTCAAATCAACCTGTTTTGCGGACGTCATTTTCACGGCCACAAAACGGGACAAAATCACGAGCGTCTGAAGAAGTCCTGTTCTTGTTAAACGTAGTACTCATTTCCAGTTTTTCTTTTTTTAGTCATTTCTTTCACATCGGGGAAGCTACTGTGGCTGTGAGAGCAAGTTTGAGTGAGTCTATAATCGAACGTGTAAGTAGATGGTCGTCATCTTGGTACATTCTGCATGCTCGTCCTCAGTGGGAATCTGTACGATTATTGTTCAGATTTGGCCCATCTAAACAGGTAGTCGTTCACTTATAAACAACTGCCTGTTTGCTGTGACTGGAACGGTCGAGCCGAAGCGATCGCCGGACCGCTTTAGCTCCATTCACTAGCAGTGCTCATTCCTGTATAAAAGCACAGGAAAGATGCGCTGGGGCGACCCATGTAAAAGGGCCATATGGTTGGACTCTTTAATATGGCTAACAAGTTTTAAGGTCATGAAATAGTTTATATTCAAATGTTTGCTTAAAGCTTAATAAAGTCTTATTATCCTCCAGCCATTGTGTCTTTATTTCTAGAAAAGTCTATGTTTGCTTATGCATGTATGTTCTGTAATCCCACATTTAAGCAGTTGGTGTTCAGTAAAGCTATCTTCTATTAAAAACAAAATTGCTGTCTCCGCCTCTGTCTGTTATCGCCATGCTATCATGCAACCTGCAGCACTGGCACGGACTACCTGCCCTTTGTACATACGCTCTGCAAACACTCTCTGCACACCTGTATACACACTCTGCACACCTGTATATACACTCTGCACACATTCTAATACACATGCTACACACTCTGCACACCTATATACACACTCTGTACACCTCTATATACACTCTGCACACATTCTAATACACACTCTGCATGCAGCATCCCTAGGGTGACTGCGAACACATGGCATATGCTGAGGAGCTGGGAGGGCAAGATGCTGGCTTGTCACGGCGGCACTTACCATGCTCCTGGAAGGATGCTCGCAGCCAAGACCAGGGCATTGCTTGGCCTCTTCCTGACACCCCTAGGATGGGGATGACAGACCAATGGTAGAACAAAACAAGTGTGGAGTTTGTCACGGGTGACGCCACCATTCCGGTACACACCAGAATGAACTCCGGCGAGAATAAAATGAGTCTGCAGCCGCAGGTAACTCCTCCCCTTCGGGATTGCTTTGAGCCTTTTTGATATGGGTCTTCCCCCATACTTTATGCCTGGCCAGGGCACGGTCTTTATGTCCTTTATCGTGATATGAGAGAGGTTATATAAGTGAGTGTTTGAGAGCAGGAAAACAAGTCCATGTCTTCTCGAGTGGTGATCAGGGCGTACAGCTACATGGTGGTACCTTTAGCCCTCATTTAGTAAAGCATGGAGGAGCAGTAGAGGTTTTCCCCAACTTGGATGTGCATGTAAGGAGGAAGAAGTGAGCCCCACCTAAGCAGAGCGAGAGCAACCATGATTGAGTGCTTGGCAAGGCCCAATGCAGAAGTACTGTCTATGTTATCCCTTCCTATGTGGCCCTGTTATCCCTTCCTATGCGGCCTTCCGCAGCTAGTGGATCACCGCGTAGAGGTACACCCATTTTGTCTGTCACACACGGGTGTTCTGAAGTCTGGATCGCCATGTGGAGGTACTACTGTTCAAGTCTACTAATTTCCTGCACTGTCATTTCTCCAAGTTTGCCACATAAAGTTTATTTCAGGCCCTCACCATTCCCAGTGACCTGAGGTACTTCATATCTGTCTGTGGCTCATTTTATTCTGCACCGGAGATCATTCCAGTGTGTACCAGAATGTTGGCACCACTCGTGACAAACTCTTATCCTGTTCCACCATCTATTGGGCATCCCTATCCTAAGGGTGTCCAGAAGAGGCCCAGCGGTACTCTGGCCCTGGCTGTGTGCATCCCTCCAGGTGGGAGCGTCGTAAGTGCCACTATGACAAGCCAGCATTTTGCCCTCCCAGATCCTCAGCATATGCCATGTGTCCGGGATCACCTTAAGGGATGCTGCAAGGTGCACTTTGACTTTGTTGCCCAAGGGCCCATGTACATCTGAAGCTGGTCATGACCAAGGGTCTGGTTGACTCCTTCCTTGGGCACTAATGTCGCCAACCCAGTGGAGAGTCCTGAACAAGTCCATCCATTTTTTTATTCTTTGAGGATAGGAGGGGGATTGTGGAGTGGAGAGAGTTATGTGGGTGGGGGGAGGGAGGAGGAGAAAGTTTGGGGAGGGAAAAGTTTTCATCCATGTTCATCCGGCATCCTGTAGATGCAGGTGGAAATTACTTTTCTAAAGTATCTAAATAAGGAGGAAACAGAAACTAATGATACCAAGTGTTGAATGAATGAAAGTTTATTCAAGTATAAGGAATGCTGGAACTGACGTTCGCAGGGTGATAAGTGGAAGGCACACATGACAGGGTTAACAGGAAGGGAAGAGTTAACCTGGCAAGTGGTAAGGGAAAGGGTTGGAGGGATTTTTTGAGAAACCTTGTCATAGCAGCAATGGGGGGAGGGTCCTTGGAGTCAGCATAAAAGTATGGTGGGGGGAAGGCAGGGGCTGGATCGCTACCTTCCCCCTCTTGATTGATTAGTAAGTAGGTCTGTCGCCTCTTGGCTTTGACAGGCAGTGCCCTGCAAAGATGGTGGAGGTGGCTAGCCAGGGTATGGCTAACTGGCCTCGGTGTCAGGAGGTCAGCAACTAGAGGCTTGTTGATGAGTGCTGGATCTCCTGAGTCAGTTGGCTTGTGGCGGGAGGCGTGGTTTGAGAAATAGTGTCAATCGAGTTGGTTAGTATGCGACTGGTTGAAGTTACAACTATTTCCCATGTTGGTGAGGCGACAGATTTTTTGTGGCTCCAAGGATCTCTCCCTAGGTTTCCCATTGGGTTAAAATGTTTCATTTGTTCAATGTTATCTTTGTTAATTAACATGGCTTCTGTGGCCAAAATAATCCAAAGAAAAAGGAGTCTAGGTAAGATGGGGTTTGAAGGGGGTGACAGCAGTGGAGATGACTCCGTTACATGCGGTCATGGTTTCTCAAAAGTGATTATCTGATGGGTGTGGGGAGAGGAAAGAGTTATGGAGTGGGAAAGGGGTTTGGGGAGAGGGTTATGGGAGTGGAGGGAGTAGAGGGTTATGGGGGAAGGGAAGGGGGAAGGGAAGGGGGATTGGGGAGGTGAAAGCTTCTAGCCATTGTCACGGCATTTATTTGGGCGGCAGCAGGAGAAAAGTCCTCGGAAAGCTCTAAATAAAGAAGAAAACAAGTGTGAGACTTGGGGGTTCAGGTGGTGCTTGATTATCATTTCCTACATGGACTAGATGTACCTATTTTTGTTTCAGCAAGTTGTGGTTTTAGCTACTGAACATAAATCTGTGCATTAGTGATGAGCAAACTGAAACAGTCCAACCCTGTTTTGGGTTAAATGTCACTAAAAGTTCAGTTCAGCGTGAACCCGAATCTCGGGCGGTTTGTCTCAGCTGAACCACCACCACTGTTATACACTAGTTTTAGTGGTATTGGTGAAGTTCCGGTTCAGTTTAAACTAATCTGGAAAGAACCAAACTTTATGCTGAAATTCAGTGAACCAGCCAAACCGAATTTTTAAAAGTTCACTTTTGGTCAATATATGTTCAAATACCCACACAACATGTAACTCCTGTATATAGTAGTATACACTGTGTACAATTCAGGTATCCAGTAACCATAGAATCACCATTACCTCTAATCTATACACAGACAAATGCAGGAAGAAAATAAAGCTATAAAGCTTTGCTCACATCAGTGCCAGTTTCTGTTCGGAGTCGCTGGCACAAATCACACATGAAACGCTGGACAAAAATGCTGCATGTCCTGTAAAATGCTGCGGGGTTTCAGCAACTGAACAGACCCCATTATAGTCAATGGGGTCAGCTCAATGCCATAAGGTTCTATTATAAAAAGGAACCGTTTGGCCGAGGATTCTGTTTTCCTGTTCTCATAATAGAGCAAGAAAACAAAATCCCCAATGCAAATGTAATAACCTAAGTTTTATTTCCCTGCCTCCATGAACCTCACAGAAAATATACTGTATTCACCTGGTGAATCTGGCCCATCTTCCGGTCTTCTTTTTGCTGCTGGAAAAAAAAATGGACAAGATGAGAAACTAAATGTCACAAAAGAAAAACTAAAACATTATATTCTGTGTCCGTCCATGAAATACCATGAACCTATGATGGAATGCTTCAATATGCCCATGGGAGATAATTCTGTACCTACCTCTTAATGCTCTCTGCCTTATCAATTATTGGGCATTCGCTGATCAGGTTGCCATCTTCAATATCATTAGTTGGAATTTGATAGTTTGACTTTTCCTTCTTGTCTTCTTCCCTATTAGATAACACATAACATATATATATATATTTAGTGTGCTGTAAAATTAGCCATTTTTTTCCTAGCAGAAAACTGGACAAAGTCTCTAAGTAAATTCTCGCCCTTGTAATGTGTGGATATCTATGACTCAAACAAAGGGCGCCATGCCTTGTACTGTGCAGCACAAGAGCACAACCCAACCGCAATACTAATCCGTATACTAACATAAGTCCTATCCAGCCATCCTGTGAATGTGTCCGGTGTACCGACCCAACTCATCATCTATGTGATATCCAGTGTGTACGGCCATGTTGTATATGACTGTCATCTGGATAGTACAAGTCATTATCAATGAACTATGTGTAATGTTGTGTCATATACGGTGTGTACAATAAGCCCATCATAGAGAAAGCAGTACTTACAGAATGATGTCGGCAGAGTCATCCAGGAGGGGGGCACTAGGACAGTCCATGATGTTATCTTTTTCTGCCTTGTCCGCTTCGCTATTAAACAATACATAAATATTATATATATAGTGTTGTGTGATATATAATATATTAATACAATAAGCCTATTGGAGATGATTCAGTACTTACACGGTGATGCTGTCGGTTGTGCCCATTATGTTGGAATCCTTGAGGACGGAAGGTGTCTCATCTTCCTCTTCATCATCTTCTTCTCTGTTGAACGACACATAACATATATATACATTTAGTTCTGGTGACTAATGGGGCCAGAGGATAATATAACCGTACATAGAAAAAGAAAATTTCCAGGTGGTAGGGTTAACCCTTTCAGGACTGGTGTATTGTAGGCTTTAAGGAAGCAGTGACTTTTGACATTTTTGCATCTGCATGTTCTGATAGCCATAACTTTGTAATTTTGCCATCAGAGGTCTCATGTGGGGTTTATTATAGTGGGATAATTTTAATAAGTTAAGTGTCCCATTTTGGGGTAGATGGGGGTTACTTATGAACTATCACTCCTTTCTGTCCTTTTATTAGGAGGAGAATTAAGGCCCATTTAAACCCAACGATTCTTGATCAAAAATTGCTCAAAGCCGTCTTTGGAGCAAGAATCGTTGGATCTAACTGTACGGACTTCGTATATTTTTCATTAACAAGTTGTTCATTGATCTCTTTCAGCAAGCAGAAAGAGAGCAATGAGCCTTATCAGTGCTGCGCACTGAGTTCTCAGTGGGATACCGCTGATACTATTGTTTCAGCTGGTGTGCCGCTCAGAGAACACAGCAGGAGTATGCTGAAGACAGAGTTACAGCTGTGTTTTGCATACCCCACTCGGAGTGCTCGGCTGTGTACCAGCTGATCTCTCCGAAAACACAGCAGGAGTATGAAGAAGAGAGCAGTCCATGTTCTGCATACCCTGCTCAGAGCGCTCAGCTATATACTCGCTGAGCGCTCCATGAAAGCAGCAGGAGTATGCAAAAGATAGCTGTCCCTCTTGTATTCTGCATACAGTGTGAGCCTTCATTTACACGCTTATGCAAAGTGAACGTTCAAAACCGTCACCTAAACTACCGTGTGAGCGAATTT